>NC_142947.1:40673280-40713280 GCF_046866305.1 Octopus bimaculoides | reverse complement strand
AATAATTTATACCAGTGGTCAGCATGTGTAAAAAAAAGATCCGTAGTCCATATATATATATGTATATATATATATATATATCCAGAGAGAGATAAACACACACACACACACACACATATATATATATATCTATATGTGCGTGAGTCTGCACACCCACACCGCTTGCCTTACACCTGTCCCTCACCTGTACCTGCCTCTGCTGATGTTGACTATGTGTCTATTTTCATCTCTATCCATTACCAGCCTGACACACCCCGACACATATCCTGTTTGGATTGTCTGTCTGTCTGTCCAGCTGTCTGTTTCTGTACCTGACTGAATGTATGTATATATCTCTGTCTCTCTCTATCTTTCTCTGCCTGCCTGCCTGCTTGTCTGTCTGTCTGTCTGTCTCTCTCTCTCTCTCTCTCTCTCTCTCTCTCTCTTTCTCTATTTTGCCTATCTATCTCTGCCCTCATTCTGCTCTCTCTGTCTCTCCCTCTGCCCTCTTTCTGCCTTCTATTTCTTTTTCTGCCCTCTCTCTGTCTTCTGTCTGTACTTTCACTTCCCTCTCTCTCTACCCTCTCTTTCGCTGCCTATCTATCCAGCTATCTGTTTCTGCCCCTCTCTGCCTTCTCTCTCCCCCTCTCTCTCCCTCTCTCTCTTTCTCCCGCTCTCTTTCTCCCTCTCTCTCTCTCTTTCTCTCCCCCCCCCCTCTCTCTCTCTCTCTCTCTCTCTCTCTCTGTTTCGCTACCCTTTTGTTTCTCTCCTCATTTTCTATTTCGTTTTACTTTTTATGTAGCTAATAGTCTGCTTGTGTGTGTATGCGTATATGCATTTATGCGTGTATATGTGTAAGTGTGCGCGTGTGTATTTATGTCTCTGTGAGTGCACGTGTATAAATACGTGTATGTATGTATGTATGTATGTATGTATGGAGCGCTCTCCTACTCCACCGGGAATCGGAAAGTCGCTTCGCTGGTGATTGCCTACCTAAAAATTTCGGCTCCAATAGGCTTTCACACCACCTCACACACCCTTTCCTCCCAACTGATATGATTCAGAGACAAACCAGGCAAGACCTGTATTGACTATATTAATAGATAGATAGATAGATAGATAGATAGATAGATATACGAGGCAGTATCAAAAAGTTCTCGGACGCCAACAGACGGCAGCACTCGGTTCTGTACGCAGTGAGAGCTCGCAGTGACCTTCATTAGGCACTGTGTCAAGTGACATCACTGTGTTTAATTCGCAAATTGTGAAATTTGTGAGAGGTCTGGTGAGTTTGGCGGATGAAGCAGTTTCGTAGCCCAATTCGTTCAACTTCTTTCTGCAGGGTCAGTTGTGTGACGTGCGGCCGAGCGTTGCCGTGGAAAAGTGGTCCTTTTCTATTGACCAATGCTGGCTGTTATCATCGTAGTTTCTTATGCATTTCATCCATTTGCTGGCAGTACTTCTCCGCCGTAATGGTTTCGCCTGGATCCAAAAAGCTGTGATGGCTGAGACCGGCCGCAGACCACCAAACAGTCACCATGACCTTCTTTTGGTGCAACTTTGGCTTCGGGAAATACCGCTGAGCGTCGCCGGTTGTCGTAAAGAAACCACTTTTCATCGCAAGTCACAATCCGGTCGAGAAACGGGTCGTTCTTGTTGCGTAAAAGAAGAGAAGACGACACTTCAAAACGGCGTTTTTTTTTGGGTTTTTTTTGGTGTGTGGGGGGGGTCGTTCAATTCGTGCGTCACCCATTTCTCAGGTATTTTTATTTTTCTAATCTCTTTCAAGTGGTTGGAAACTGTCGTATACGTTACGTCCAATTCAGAAGCAAGCTCTCGAACAGTTGTGCGTGGATTGGCTTCCACTAAGGCTCTTAGTTGATCGTTGACAACATCCGATGGCCGGCCACTACGCTTATCATCTTCAAGACTCTCGTCACCGCTACGAAATTTCTTGAACCACCATTGTGCTGTACGCTCATGAGTGGTTCCTGGGCCAAACGCATCGTTGATATCGCGAGCTGTTTCAGCAGCTTTTCAGCCTAGCTTGAACTGGAATAAGAAAATTGTGCGAATTTGCTTTTTGTCCATGTTCTATTCAACGCTCCGGAAAAAATGGCCTAATTATTCAAAAGGAAAAAGAGTAACACGATTAGATAGAGCAAAAAACGGGCTTTAAAATGATATATAAAGTCAAAGTAATTTAACGAAAATTAATTTGAAAATACATAATTTAAAACGAAAATTTAAAATTCTGCAAGAATTTTCTTGACAACTTTATAACATCTAAAAATGAGAGCTATTATTAGAACTATGGACGACAGATTAGCAAGACGTTAGATTTTGCCGGACAAAATACCTTGCATTATTTATTTAAGGCTGCGAAAATGGCAAGAGCGGATGGTACCTCTCTCATTGTAGACCTGTAAGTCGGGGAGAAGGAATTGTAGAAAGCATTTGATCTTAGTGTTCAGGGAAATCTCGAACAGTGGGATTCCTCGATTATCCCTAGAGATCTTGTATCAGGAGAGCTACATCTCTCCCATCCTCTCCATCAACGTTTCCTAAAACGTTTGTATGCTATGCTATATGTTCCTTCTTTTTCAGTGTATACTTACATTTTCCATTTTTTTTTATCGTTTCATTATACGGCTGTCTTTGTATTGTTTCCCTCACCCTTCACCCTTGTGGCAAATAAATGAAACCGTTATTTATTTAAGGCACTTTAAGTTCTGAGCTCAAATCATATCGGATTCCATATTTGTCTTTCATTCTTTCGGCATAAATTGAAGAATGTGGTAGTCGAGTACTGAAACCAATGATATCGAACAATAACTCCACGCGCCCACTGGAAATCAGTCTAGGGGGCCTGGATTAAAATCTCTACTCCCATTAACTTGTTTAAGGCAGAGTACTTGTACGATCAGACAAAATGCTTTGCGGCATTTTTTCTGTCTAAATATTTATATTCTAAGTTCAAATCCCATCGAAGACATCTTTGCTTTTCATTTTTCGGGGCCGATAAAATACGTATCAGTCAAGTGTTGGGGTTGATGTAATCGACTGAACCCCTTCCTTCAAAACTTTTTACCTTGCGCCAAATCATTATCCTTTCGGGGTCGATAAATTAGGTACCGGTTGCGTATTGGGATCGATCTAATCGACTAGCCCCCTTCCTCCAAATTTCAGGCCTTGTGCCTATTGCAGAAAGGATTATTATTATTATTATGATTATTATTATTGTTATTATTATTATTATTATTATTATTATTGAGAGATCAGTGCATGCCATGAAAATGACACTGGGGTACAAATACACGAAATCCAGTATACCCATCGTGACTACCCGTCTGATAAGGGTACACCAGACACATGCATCACAGCCATATGTGCATGACATGGTGATCTCATATCAAGATAAACAACGCTTGACCTTGCAAGTGTGACCCAGTTAGAATTTTTCTTCTTCTTCTTCTTCTTCTTCTTCTTCTTCTTCTTCTTCTTTTTCTTCTTCTTCTTCTTCTTCTTCTTCTTCTTCTTCTTCTTCTTCTTATTATTATTATTATTATTATTATTATTATTATTATTATTATTATTATTATTATTATTTTATGTTTGACTTTTGTTTTGCATTTGTACAAGTTGGATCCAAGTCTCACCCAGAGACCTCAAGAGACAACAAGTTAGAAGTTCATGTAGGTGTTATGCCTAGGGTACCATATATCTGGATTTGTACAGTTTTGTTCAAGTGAATGTTTAAGAAACCATAAGAAAATTATGTTTGCTTTAAAATTTGAGATCACATAGACAGTATTATTATTATTATTATTATTATTATTATTATTATTATTATTATTATTATTATTATTATTATTATTATTATTATTATTAAGGCGGCGAGTTGGCAGAATCGCTAGCATGCCGGCCAAAATGCTTAGCGTTATTTCGTCCATATTTACGGTTCTGAGTTCAGATCCCCCCGGGGTCAACTTTACCTTTCAGTCTTTCGGGAGTCGAAGAAATAAATACAAGCTGGGTACTGAGATATTACTCTCTCCACACCAAATATCAAGCCTTCTGCCTCTTGTAGATAGGGTTATTGTTGTTTCTGGCTGACACCCACGTCCCAACCAGAAACGTCAAGGAGCAACAAGATTTTGCATCCAAAGATGCTAACAGGTCAGGGGTCACGCAGTTGAAAAATAACTGGTGTCTGTGAATTAAAAAAAAAAATAATAATAACATTGAATAAATAAGGTTACATTTACAGGGAGAGGAATTTGCATAAAACTATGTGAGGTAGTGATAAGTCTACTCTTTTGCAACTCACTTGTTTTGATGTTGCCAAGAATTTGGTCTACATACTTGTTCGCTCCTTTTGATATCATTCCAAGTGCCCCATTAAATGTTGGTAATCTTACTTCTTTAAGATGCCACATTCCTCTGGCTTTAATCTCCAAGTCCTTATATTTGCTCAGTTCCTCAAACGTTTTCGGAGATGTGTTTTTGCCAGCTGGGGCTACAACATATACCAAAAGACAAATCTTTATTATTATTATTATTATTATTATAAGACTATTATTAAGGCGGCGAGCTGGCTGAATCGTTAGCGCGCTGGACGAAATGCTTAGCGGTATTTCGCTCGTCGCTACGTCCTGAGTTCAAATTCCACCGAGGTCGACTACTTTGCCTTTCATCCTTTCGTTGTCGATAAAATAAGTACCAGTTGAAGCACTCGGTTTGATGTAATCGACTCATCCCTCCCCCAGAATGTTACCCTTGTAAAAAAAATTTGAAACCATTATTATTATTATTATTATCATTATTATTATTATTGTTATATGTTTGACTTTTATTTTGCATTTGTACAAGTTGGCTCCAAGTCTCACCCAGAGACTTCAAGAGACAACAAGTTAGAAGTTCATGTTGGTGTTATGCTTAGGGTGTCATATATTTGGTTTTGTATATAGTAGTGTTCTGGAGAATGTTTAAGAAAACATAAGAAGATTATGAATTTGTTTCAAAAGTTGAGATTACATAGACAGTAGGATAGTTCCCATGAGTAATATCTTTTGAATTTCTGCCATTTTGGGGTTTCCTGGTATCTGAACTACATAGGAATCAGGCCCTTTTGCCGTAATTCCTAGGGCACCTATGACAGCAGGTATTGTTTTAGTCTTGAGGCTCCACATTTTGCCAATTTCTATTTCAAGATCTTTATACTTGCTCAGTTTTTGGCAGGTCTTGGCAGATACATCTATGTCGATTGGGACAGTCATATCATTGAGGAAGCATGATTTTTGTCTGAAGTCTGGCCTATTCGCATCTATCTTTCTGTCAGTTTGAACGGTGAAGTTCCAGAGGAGTGAGAAATGATCATGTTATTATTATTATTATCATCATCATTATTATTATTGAGGCGGCGAGTTGGCAGAATCGTAAGGACGCTGGACAAAAGACTTAAGCAAATTAAGTACCAGTGAAATACTGAGGTCGATGTAATCGACCTAGTCCCCTACCCCCAGAATTTCAGGCCTTGTGTCTATAAGTAGGAAGGATTATTATTATTATTATTATTATTATTATTATTAGGCAGTGAACTAGCTGAATTGTTAGCACGCTGGCAAGATGCTTAGCGCTATTTCGTCCGTTTTTATGTTCTAAAGATCGAATTCCGCCGAGGTCGACTCTACATTTCATCCTTTCGGGGTCGATAAAATCAATACTGGTGTCGATATAATCGACTTAAACCCCATCCCAAGTTGCTGGCCTCGTTCCAAAATTTGAAGCCATTTTTATGTAAAAAGCATGTATTTACATTTTTTTCTGTTTCCTTTGTGACGTAGTTACGGAGGGGTTTTTTTTTCTGGATAGCTTGATTTTTTTGTACTTTTTTCATCTTTTCTTCCTGGGTGAAACAGTAAGATTTCAAAAAAAAACAACATAATAATAATAAATTATGTTAATCGTATATATTTGCAGAGTATGAATATGTAATATATAATTAATTAGGAATATAGAGGAATTTGAAAATAATTTATGCGCCAAGGAAGTTTTTTTAATTATTCTATTGTATGCGTGCGTACATGAAATATTAAGTGAATGCACATCTATATAACCAAATGTATTATGTCTATATAAGGTGATATAATGCTGCGGAAATGAAACGTACATAGATTAATACAAATGGTATGCGTATATATGTATGCGCGTCTGTGTGTGCGTGAGAGTCTGTGTGCGTTTGTGTATGCATGTATGAGTTGTTTCTGCGTGATCCTGTATGTTTGTATGTATTTATGTATATTAGCTATATATAATTATATGCGCATATATAATGTAATGTATGTAGAAATGTGTGTGTGTGTGTGTGTTTGTGTGTGAATACATACGTGTGTGACCTCATGCGACTTTCTGTGCGTGTGTCAAATTGATAAAAGAATCATTCGCCCAGCCCAGAGAATTTTATTAATTCCACAGTAACAATAAGTCCTGGAGTCGATTTGTTCGACCAAAAGTGGTGCTCCAGCATGGCCGCAGTCAAATGACTGAAACAAATGAAAAAATAAAAAAATAGAATGTATATTACGTCACAATATCGGTGACGTTTGACCAGGGCTTTGGCTCATAAAAGATTTCAATCACCTTCAAACTTTGGCAGTGACTAGAATCTATGGAAAAGATGGAACACGAAGCTCATCCAAATATCTCATGACTACTGAGAGGCTAGCCTCATCTTTACCTTGTGATTGTAGAGCTGTTTTCATGTTGCTTTGAGTGTTATGAGCACTGAGCTGGAATTTTCTGGTGATGCAGTTATTCTTGCTGAGTCTCTGCATGTCTTAAGGACTTCTCGCCTTTCATCGTGCGAAGAAGCGGAACCACTTGGCCTTAGAATTTCTTGGGTCAAGACAAAGATCCAATCTTGCTGAGGTCTCCATCTCGCCTGTTTCTGTTGCAGGTGAAAATGTCGAAGGTACTGACCCGCTTCACTTGTCTCGGTCGTTTGATCAATAGCAGCATTACCTGAGAGTCTGGGGTCTTAAAAAAGTCTTTTGTACCCTGATGCAGTTGTGAACTCACTGGACAAGGGTCTTTGGCGCAGCCGGTGTCTGAGTAAGAAGGAGAAAGGTTCAGGTCTTCCTATGTCTGGTCTTCCCTGTCTGGCTCAATAGCTACAAACTTGGACACTGTCCAGACCCCTTAAAGGCCTCCTGAACGGCTTCGGTACTCGGACGCTTCCACAGGATTGTGGGTGACCGTTGGCCGAATTTCGTATCCCGCCAGCGACAATGTTCAGAAATTGGAATACATTCAGTTACCTGTAAGATTCTGCTGCGTCATCTTAGATTGTTTGGTCATGTTGCTCGATTTTCCGAGGTGGTCCCTGCGTATCATGTTCTCTTCCCTGAGGATCTGGCTGGGGGAATAGGTCGGGTTGGTCAGCCACGTGCCTCATGGCCACGGTTGATGAGGAAGTATCTTGCAGATATGAGGACTGACACTGCTCGGGGGGTGGGGTCGCACAGGCCAATACCGACAAATGCTGGGAACAGCGTCGTGCTGCAACGGTGCATTTCCCCATACATGTCTTGACCTGAACTGAGTACTTAAATGCACTCTGTACCATACTGGTTGCTACCATATCATAGTTAAGAATATATACTGTTGTGTTACATGAACGTTTGGCTCCTAACCAGTTTCTTACAGTTCAGGAAACTTGAGCTTCCAGCCAGAAACATGTATTTCACTCCCGATATATCCACATGGAATATTTTATTGTAGACATTTCGGTGACGATGAAGAATATGTGACATTAAACAACAACAAAAAATGATGAGCACCAAATACTTCTTTCTCAACATGTCGTACATATGTCAATAGTATGTCTACAAACAAAGTACTACAAACACAGACACACAAAAATATGAATATATACGATGGGCTACTTTCAGTTCCCGTCTACCAAATCCACTCAGAAGACTTTGGTTGGCCCGAGGCTATAGCAGAAGATATTTCTTGCCCAAGCTGCCACGCAGTGGAACTGAACGCGGAGCCATGTGGTTGGGAAGCAATCTTCTTACCACACGGCCTGCGCCTATATATGTATATATAGACACACACACAAATACTTCTTCATATATGATTTATACGTATATGGAAATGTATTTTTACGAATTGTGCATGCGTGTTTACGAATTTGTATGTATGTGTGCATGAGTCTACATGTCTGTGTCTGTCTGTGCGCGCCTGTGTGTGTGTGTGTGTGTGTGTGTGTGTGTTTGTGTATGCTTTTGTGCGTGTCTCTTTGAGAGTTCTCTGCAAATCACAGGAGTATTTTAGGAGTCCCAGTGCTTACCACAATTGAGTATCTTTATAATAAAACCTTTTCATATCTTTTTTTCTTTCCTCCTTCTGCGCAACAAACATACAGCGTTACCACATGTGGACTGCAGAAGAAAGAAGAAAAAAAATCAGTAAGTTTCACAATGTAGAGAACATGAAAAACCATTTGGAATCAAATTCTCAGACAAATGTAAATATATTCTATGAATCAAAGACAGTAACTCTTATTGTAATATTTTTTTTAGCTTAGCTAACTGCGTAACAAATATAAACCAACAACTGTCTGGTATGGCGAATGAAACAGAATTATGAGTTAAGAATAAAATAAATTTAGAGAACGGTTTGCATTCAAGATTTTCTTTTAGTTTCTTTATTGATTAATAAGTCCATCCGTTCATTTTGTACTCCTATGATACTCCTGGTGGCATTGTAGCGATAGGGTTCTCCATAGAGTCCTCTCAGAAGCAACAGTCATTAGACTCTCCAGTTGTATTCCTAAGCGTGACCAACTAAGACTATGGACAGTATCCAACCATCTCATTTTTGGTTCACCCATAGGTCTCCATCCGGTTGGCTCGGCTTGAATAATCCGTCTTGCGAATCTTTCTTGTGACATTCTAATCGTACCGGAGCTGTGACTTTTCGATACCGAGAAGAAACAGCTCGACATAGAGAGATACCCTGATCTCCGAGCTTCGTACCCTCTTTAACGAATATTACTGAAACAATAAGAAATGAAAACTTCATTATAATCTTTAAAAACGTATAAAAATTATTTAGTGTTAATCATGAAACTGCGTTGAATTTAATTCGTTCTTGTAGATTTTCGAAAATGGGAATAAGATGAGCAAAGTTGTTCTTGACTAGCAACAGCATCTCTTGATTCAGAGTTGATATTATCGGAAGTCAATTGAACCGTGTTTTGTGGACTATATTCTACAAATACGCTGAGTCTTTATGCTATGACGTGGGTATACACGTCTCGTGCTACTCGAACGTAGGTTCGATACTCAGCATTTATTGTTCATCTGTGTGTGTGTTGGCAATCCGTCGCTTACGACGTCGAAGGTTCCAGTTGATCCGATCAACGGAACAGCCTGCTCGTGAAATTAACGTGCAAGTCGTTGAGCACTCCACAGACACGTGTACCCTTAACGTAGTTCTCGGGGATATTCAGCGTGACACAGTGTGACAAGGCTGACCCTTTGAATTACAGGCACAACAGAAACAGGAAGTAAGAGTGAGAGAAAGTTGTGGTGAAAGAGTACAGCAGGGTTCGCCAACCATCCCCTGCCGGAGCCTCGTGGAGCTTTAGGTGTTTTCGCTCAATAAACACTCACAACGCCCGGTCTGGGAATCGAAACCGCGATCCTATGACCGCGAGTCCGCTGCCCTAGCCACTGGGCCATTGCGCCTCCACACTGTTCATCTACCGACTGTTAAATCAACACATGTCGAACTGACACAGCAAACCAACCACCCATTTCTTTATTTTGACACTATGGGCCATAACATAGAGGGGACAGCACAAGGACAGAAAAAGTAATACATTGGGGTACATGAAAATACATATCGGATGAATTATGAATATAATTAATGAGAATGAAATGGCTTTCCTACTCGCCAAAGTAGGTAGTTCCTTTTTACTGTTTTTAAAATTAGTTTTACTTTACAGTCTTGTATCTTTTCTTTAACACAAAATTACAACAAATGCTGCATTATATGATCAAAAATTACAACAGCTGGCCGTTCGTCGTATCTGTACTGAAATGGTGTTATTCCAACTCTTTTTTCCCAAATAGTTCTACTAATCTCTCCCCTCTTTCTCTCTCCAACATCACGCCCTTCTTACCTTCATGGTTTGCCATTTTCACTCTGATAATACTTTTCATTTTTCTTACTCTCTTTTCAATTTCGACGCTTTTTTTCATTTACTATGACGTTTCTTAAGTTTCTTCCTGTAGGTATCGTTCTCTGATATCCTTCACCACTCTCTTCGTCCGTCATAAATGTCTCTGTCTCTAATTCACTGTCTCTTTCGTTTCTTTCCTTCTTTCGTACTCCTCTCATTTGCCAGGGTCTGTTGAGGAGTCTCATAGTGACTTCTGCGGGTATTTATGTAACAATTTAATTTGCCCACAGTTGGATCCCAAGTAGGCACAAGTACTCCGAGTGCGAGTAGACCTGGCAACAATAGTGATCAAGAGGATGTTTCACACTCCTCAAAAGCCTGGAACTTCCGAATCTAGCACCAATACCGAGTGTAGTTTAGATTCATACTCAGGTCAACAAACTATACACTGTGTAGCTAAATGAGTGCCTGTCCCTCGATCAACAGTGGCTGATGATGTGAATAGTCATCAAAACATGCGATAACTTATGAGGTTCGTGAAGTAAAAAGTGATAAGTATTACATATCTTGTGTATGTTGTACATTCGACATCCGTTCTTTCTGTTTGTTTAATTCCTGTAGACATAAAATCATAACACCAACAAAGTTGTTGAGCACACTCGGTGTAAGTATGGGGTTTAGATTAACTAAGATTTTACAGCTTATGTTCATGTGTGTATGTGTGTTTGTGTATGTAAGTATGTACGTACAAGTATATACCTATGCATATATATATATATATATGTAATATATATATATATATATATACATATATATATATATATATATATATATATATATATATATATATATATATATGTATGTATGTATGTATGTATGTATGTAGAGAGAGAGAGAGAGATAGAGAGAGATATACACTACGTGCATACAGATATGTATGAATAGATGTATATATGCATAAATATATATTACAACATATAAGTGTGTGTATATATATATATATATATATGCGTGTGTGTGTTTATGTGTGTATGTGCTCACATCTGTGTATATGTACGTATATATATATATATGTGTGTGTGTGCACGTGTGTGTGTATGATAGAGAAAAAAAATGAGTGTGTATGTATTGAAGTATGTATGCATGTATGTATATAGAGAGGTGCGCGCTCACGCAGGCGCAGAAAGCTCCGCACAGCTTTGGCTAATCTCCCTCAACCGTTCGTCGATTCATAAAACAGATGTCCCAGCCAGTTGTTAGGCTGGTTTCTCAGTCTGGTTTCTATTTCCGTCTTCACAGAGCAACTACACCATACCACTTTCATCACCACCATCGCCATCGCCATCGCCATCACTCACAGCCATCAACATCACGTGCACCACCACCACCACCGCCACAGCCACCACCACCACCATCATCATAACCACCACCATCATCATCATCATCATCATCAGCGCCATTTTAAAGATCATCGTTACCGTCATCGTGAACACTGCCACCAATCAGTATCATCATCAGCGGTAGCATCATTACCATCGTCATCAGCATCGTGATGAACACTACCACCATCAGCATCACCACTACCATCATCATCATCAGCAGCAGCAGTAGCAGGATCGTCATCATCACCATCATCATCATTATCATCGTCAGCATCTCGTCGTCGTCGAAGTCATCATTTTTACGACTCCCAACATCACCACCGCATCAGTCCTTCACCACTCTCACTCTCCACCACCATTACCACCACCAACACCGACACCTCCACCACAATCATCATCATCATCATCATCATCATCATCATCATCATCACTCCATCACTGCGCCGTCCCCCACTACCAACGCCTTGGCCAATGCAACACCTCTGTCTCCTTCAATGACACGACATCTACGTCAGCTTCATTCAATGAGAAAACTTTACGCAATCGTTCAACCAGCTAGAAATAGCAGCCAAATCTCACCTCACCCATGACACAGCAGCAGCAGCAGCAGCAGCAGCAGCAGCAGTAGTAGTAGTAGTAGTAGTAGTAGTGGCAGCAGCAGCAGCAGAAGAAGAAGATCCACTGCTTGATTCTGGGTCCAAAGGGATAATTGCGATTCATGTTAGCTGCAAGTACGTCGGTATATGATCGTCTATATATTCTTAGTGCCGGGATGTTTATTTTGGACTAGATACCAAATATCGTTACAGATAAACAAATACATTGACATGTATATCTGTCAGCTTGTCAGTCTGTCTGCCTGTCTTTTTGTTTGTCGAAGTGTAACCACCTACCACCTCGCTTTTTCACACACACACACACACGTGTACATATGTATACATATATATATGTGTGTGTGTGTGTGTGTGTGTGTGTGTGTGTGTGTGTGTGTGCGCGTATATGTGTGTGTATGTACCTGTGTGGGGGTAAGTATATATATATATATATATATATATATATATATATATATATATATATGTATATATATATATATATATATATGTATATATATATATATATATATATGTATATATATATATATATATATATGTATATATATATATATATATATATATGTATATATATATATATATATATATGTATATATATATATATATGTATATATATATATATATATATATATATATATATATATATATATATATGTATATATATATATATATATATATATATATATATATATATATATATATATATATGTATATATATATATATATATATACAAGTATAAAGTAATAAATCACTAAAAAACAGTTTGATAAATTTTTATTTAACAATAAGAAAATTCTAACATCACCTCAAATTAAATCCATATATATATATATATATATATATATATATATATACATGTTTATATAAGAATATAATTAACAATATATATATATATATATATGTGTGTGTGTACTTATATCTGTGTTGGTGTGATGTGATGTGTATGTGTGATGTGTGTGTGTTATTTAAAATACGTACATAACAAACTTATGTTTAGCTGTATAATTTACTGCTTACATTGCACCTGTTCTCTTCAAAAATACACGTACGAGTAGAAATAAAGCGTAAACACACAATGAAAGTCTCTCTCTCTCTCTTCTCTCTCTCTCTCTCTCTCTCTCTCTCTCTCTCTCTCTCTCTCTCTCTCTCTCTCTCTATATATATATATATATATATATATATATATATATATATATATATATATATATATATCTGATGGATTCTCTCGTCGTGAACGGCGAGTGAGAATTCAGTGAAATAAAGCGTTAATCATGTTCTGTGCACACGAATGTGTCCTTTGGTGCCTTGCAAGCCTTTTGGCAAATGGAACAAGTTGAGGACTCAGTTTGCTTGAGTGCTTGTGGATTATTTGCTATGTGTTTTCTTGAGTGAGCAGCAAGGCCTGCTTTGCTCCGTGTCACAAAACCACAATGACAGGTAAGCTTCCATTTAGCGGAGCAACGGTTTGCCAACGTGACTTCATGCTTGCACGATGCTGGTCCCGATGTTGGAATAGACTTTGTTCAGATCTCTGAACTGAGGGGAAGCAGGACTGGTGCCAGGTCCTGCGTTCTGGTGCTTTGTTTTCTCAGAAAGAAACGAATGTTGTATCACTTCAGATTGTCTTTTAGTTTCTCTTGAAGCGCAAGAGAGGCATTCCCACTGATTTTCATGTTGGGAATATATAAATATATATATATAAGAGAGAGGGGGAGAGTGACAGACAGGTACACCACCGATTTTCCGGTAACGTTGTTCCAAACCCTTGGCCGATAAACCGTTTTGCCAGATCATACGTAGTCACGTAATAATAATTTGCCAATACACCCCTAATCTACAAATTATACACCTCCCATGTATATTAAGTACTGTGGAATCTCGGTTTACGAACGCTTTTCATCACGAACAAACCAGTTTACGAACAGTTTTTCGAGCATAAGACGTCTCGGGTGACGAAAGGTGTCTCGTGTAACGAACACGCAAGCCAGAAAACAACGGTTGGCAACAAGCTGGGAACATCAGCAGGAGAACGTCAGTTTCTGTCTAGCTTTCGCTCAGTGCACATCAGAGCTCGAATTCGTCGTAACTTCATTCTAATTTCTTATAGGTAAAATAGTTTCGGTTTAGGAATATTTCGGGTGACGAACAGCCTTCGGGAACGTAAACTTGTAAACCGAACTTCCACAGTGTCATAAACAGTTCTACTTTATCTTGAATCTATATGCACTGGTATGTATGTTTTACACTACCGCTGTCCGTTCCCCTAGCTTTAGTCGCAAAATCTAAAGTTAAATTTAAGCTAAATAAGAAGAGAATCTCTCACAATGCTGGTATCGCCACTCGTGACTGCAGTGTAAATGATACATCGAAACAATCGTGCACACAGCGCTACCTATGAACGTTCAGTAAACTAGAAAGGTGTCCGCCGTAAGTTTAAGTTGCTCCTCGTAACTTATCCGGATTAAAGGAGGTGCCGGATCATTAGTTGCCGGAAAGTCAGCGATTTACTTGTACATGTGTGTGTGTGTGTGTGTGTGTGTATTCGTACGTTGTTTTGTCGGAGGAATGTGATAGGAGCACGCAATACATGCAGAGGACATGTTTGTTTGTGTGTGTCTGTGTGCGTGTAATCCGTTTTGCGATATCGCAATGTGTTGTGCGATGTCTTGTCATATTTTACGGTCTTGTCTGCCCAAGCAAACGATTTATCACCCTCTCTGGAAAACCGAAGCGATGAAATATCTTCAATGTATGTCGATTTATCTCCCAACTCATCGCGCAATAATAATAAATCAATGCATGTCCCTGAGACCCCATCCCTCGGTCATCACTGACCATGGGATTGCACCTAGAAAGCTACCCTCCGGGGCACGAGTCCGGGCAAGGTTGTTTATGGAAGACCAGCAGTCGCCCATGCATACTGGCCTCCCCTCTCCATGGCACCAGTGTTATCCAAGGGAAAGGCAAAGGGGCCGATACAGCTTGGCACCCGTGACGTCGCAACTCATTTCTACAGCTGAATGAACTGGAGCAACGTGAAATAAAGTGTCTTGCTCAAGAACACAACACACAGCCCGGTCCGGGATTCGAACTTACAACCTCGTGATCGTAAGCTCGACACTCTAACCACTGAGCCATGCATGTCCCATGTATATCAAAAACGTATTATTGATCTAATTTTGATTCTACTTGCTCAAAGGAATTGCAAATACACTGTAAGACTATAAGCGATTCTCTGTGCGAGGCAGCTAAACTGATAATAATTTTTAATGAGACTGTTGACTATTTGCGACATCACACTCTGAAAGTATACTGACATTATATATATCGTGGCGGCTAGATGTTTCCACCGAGGAGAACCAAAAGATCGAATCACATGATTTGGGAATTCCGGCGCCCATGACAGACGAAATCCATCTGCTACGATCTATCTGTGTGCTTTTGTGCACCAAGCGCCTATATGAGAGTGTCCCTCAATGTTAATAGCGCAGTATTCGGTGTCCTAACAAGGCATTCATTTAAGTTGGATATAAAGACTACTTTTGGATATTAATACTGCTTCCGTCTCACAATTAATTTTAAAATGAACCGTTTGTATATTCTACTTTACTGTTCGCAGTCAGTCCTATCCAACTATTGTATTTTGATAGATTTCAGAAGAGTGAATGAAAAGCTAAGGCGTCTATGAATATAGAAATGTGTTATTTATTTGGATCGTCGAAGCTTTCTCCCTACCATTCACATGATATACTATAATTAAACTTAAGTTCAAATTTCTTTCTCAATTTCACATTTTCTTAATTTCACAATAGTCGTGTGAAACCCAACTGTTCGGTAAGCATTTAATACATAATCTAAATCTCAAATAAACTCTAAGAGCCAACTCTAATTTCAAATTGTTATACAGCAATGAAACCACAACCTAACTTCCAGAGCACAACCCACAATTCAGTAATTAAATCTAATCGGTATTCTCATTTCAAGTTTAATCGTGTTAAATTTAATCACAGCTCTAACCTGTAACACACAGTTCAACAGTTCGGTCACGAATGAGCATGGGATTGTACCTAGAAAGTTCCCCTCTGGAGCACAAGTCCAGACAAGTTTGTTTGTGGAAGATCAGCAGTCGCCGATATTTACCAGTGTCCCCTCTTCACGCCACTGATGTTCGAATTCTCGGGGTCGAATTCTCGATGCACAATTCCACATTTCCGGGGGTTGACGCTCGTGGCAGGTCCTCCAGGTCGTTCATCGTCTTCCAAGGACGTTCTTCTGCTTTTGAAGTGCCCGTACTACACGCAACATTGCGTACAACCCATTGCCTCGTCGCTGTAAGCTTGCCGAAGCATGCTCAATGTCTCTGTAGCAGACTTCCCAAGTTTAATGCAAAATTTCACGTTGCATCTTTGTTCTCGTCCATGACAAAATCGTGACCACAAAAATACAAATTTCACAACTTGCGAATTAAACACAGCGATGTCACTTTACACGCTGCCTAATGAAGGTCACTGCTAGCTTTCATTGCACACGCAACCGTGTGCTGCCATCTGTTGGCGCACTACAAAACTAGTCCGGGGACGTTTTGATACTACCTCGTATAATGTTTAGAGTCAAGTGTATGATCACCAAAAGAGCAGATCAGATAAATTTAAGCCACAATTATACAGATACAAAATTAAACACTGTAAGACGTCTGACTCGGTTTAATATAATCCTAATTTACTCGTTCACTGAGACTCCCTATCGAGATATTTCTTTTTATAATTGTTTTGTTTTTCTCCCTCTTCTTCTTACCTATATGTATTTCGAAAGGTGTGTTAATATATTTCTGAAGTAGGTGTGTGGTACCATCTATTTAAAGACAGCTATTCAATCATCTGTTTAAAGTTCGACGTATAATATATTTAATTTCAAGCTCAACTCTGAGGCCAACATGCAGTAGAGCGTTTAAATAGTAGCTCAATTCTACGTTCAGCGTATAATACAAAAGATAATTTAAACGCAAATCAGTTTTTATTGAATCAAAGACTTGTGTGTTCTGAGATCCAAGGCTACCCAACCTAATGGAGAAGTGTTAGGGATATTTCAATATTCCCCCTATCGATCAACGTTGTACTGTGGACCCTTCGGAGGAATCCTGTATCGGCCACTTGTATTACACAAAAGATAATTTAAACGCAAATCAGTTTTTATTGAATCAAAGACTTGTGTGTTCTGAGATCCAAGGCTACCCAACCCAACAGAGAAGTGATAGGGACATTTCAATATTCCCCTTATCGAGTAACGTTATACCATGGACCCTTCGGAGGAATCCCGTTTCGGCCACTTGTATTTGCGATCGTACTCTTTCGGTTAGTACCTAACATCGATGCCCACCAGGGAGGATAGAACACAAAAACTGGACTGAAGGTAGCAAGTTTGGGGATTGAATTCTGAAACTGGCTCATTAGTCAACCAGCACCGGCAATTCCAGCTTTCAATTCAGCTTCCTGCTTTCCATCACCTGTGGATGCGGTTCCGGGATTTTTAAACTTCTTCATTAGCCTCAGTGATGTTCCGCTGACATATACAGGGACACTAACTTGAACACTGCAAGATGTCTGCAATCATTATAACGTGCTGAAGATGGGTGAGACAGAAAATGGCGGAATTAATTGTTGGCTGTTTTATACTTGCTAAGGTTTCGTCATTCACGTAGCGTTTAACCATTCAACCCCTCCTTCACCCCTCTCTCTCTCTCTTTCTCTTCTGAACGTAAAGAACATGAGAGCTTATACACACACAACATATACACACATATATACACACATAACATACACACATGCACGTGCACGCGTACACATATATTTGCTTGTGTGTAAACAGCGTTTGAATACGAATATGCAGTGTACGAGTTTATGCATAAATATAAATATATACATATAAATGGGTATATATATATATATATATATATATATATATATATATATATATATATATATATATATATATATGTGTGTGTGTGTGTGTGTGTGTGTGTGTGTGTGTGAATCTGTGTCTGTGTGTATTCCAGTATTATGTACGTATGTATATGCGTGCGTATGCCTGCATATATGCATGTACGTGCGCATGTACGCATGTATGTATGTGCGTATGTTTATATGTATTTATGTACGGAGCGGCGTGTGTATACATCAATGCATACAGCATAATATGCCCCGTATCAGTAAGTAGCAATCTACAGGAGATATTTGCGTATCTGGTGTTGTGTAGGGCCTCGATATTTAGGTTATCATAGCAAAACGTCAACACATGTTTTTGTTTCAACGCTGGTGACTCAACTGTGAATGACAGAGGGACCTACATAAAGCTGTTTCGAATACAGGTTGAGCGCCACCACACACCCTCTTCAGAAATATATAAACACACCCTTTGAAATGCTTATACATAGGTAAGAAGAAAAGGGAGAAAAACAAAACAATTAGAAAAAGCAATTTCTTGATAGGGGACCTCGGTGAACGAGTAAACTGGAGTTCTATTAAAAATGTGCACGAGAGTGGCTGAGAAGTCACGCTTCGCAATTCGCCGAACTTGACTCCTTACGGTGTTTAGTTTTGCGTCTCCCTACAGATTCTTTCAGATCCTTTCTGGATTTGGCTTCCTGCGTTGATCCTCGTGAGACAGTGAAATACTTACATCGGTCTATGAAATAATATGGCGTACAAAGGACAATGAAATATTATAAGGTCGCAAAGACGTCCTGATGTATTTCCAGATGCATTTCAAAATAAATGCTTATTTTGCTGCAAGTATTAAATAAGTGTGTGTGTGTGTGTGTGTGTGTGTGTCCCACCACCATCACAAGTAATCATGTCAAACAATGCGACGGGCATTTCTTTTCTTGACAGCTTGATACCATATAACAAGCGTGAATTCAGTTCACTAATGTACTGTACTCTCCGATGTTGAGGACGCCACTTTTCTCCTAAAATAAGTCTCATAGATTTATCGAGTGGTGTTGAAGATGACGGTTGCATTTTCCATGAGTCATATTAACCCCAGAAAAAAATTCCTGTATGCTGAACATACTGCGTCACTACACTATACGAAATAAAACTGAACATTTAGACATTCAGTGATTAATAGGATCTACGATGTCACTAAACCACTGACAAAACACCCTAGATAAAATAGCTGAGAAGTTGTCTACACACACACACACACACACACACACACACACATTCAAAATTCTTATGTCAAAATTGGGCTGCGCCTTCGGGGTCAGCGTGCCCTCGGGATTTGTTAATACAGTATGTAACCTCCATTATACAATTGAAAATAGAGAAGATGCATCATTGCATACTGAGCAGTGTGCAGTTGCTGCAATTGAAATATAAATTGGTCATTGTCATATATGCTCTTCGTGTTCATATATATATATATATATATAAATATATATATATATATATATATATATATATATATATATATATATATATATATATAGAGAGAGAGAGAGAGAGAGAGAGAGAGAGAGAGATGAATATGGTACTTAAGTTGAGGTACCAGAATTTAGTACGGTATTATCCATACAATTTCAAAATAAGGTGATTAAAAGCAAAATAAGCAACAAGGATACCCAGAGGTAATGCAGTACGATCGTTTCATGCAACTCCATTTAATTGCACAATGCAATCATTACATCAACTTAAATGCAGAGCAATCTTCAGCTGCACGAAGACATAGAATTCTGTCTTTGTGCAGCTGAAGATTGCTCTGCATTTAAATTGATGTAATGATTGTAATGGGTTACGTGAAACGATCGTACTGCATTACATCTGGATATCTTTGTTGCTTATTTTGATATATGCATACATATGTATATGTATGTATATATATATATATATGTGTGTATGTATATATATGTGTGTATGTATATATATATGTATATATATGTATGTATGTATATATATATGTGTGTGTATGTATATATATGTGTATGTATATATATGTATGTATATATATATATATATATATGTGCACATAAGTAGATAGATAGATAGATAGGCTGACGGAGAGATAGACAGACACATGTATGTATGTATGTATGTATGTTTGGATGCATAAACTGATGGAGAAATGGATAGGATAGGATAAGATAGTACAGGATAAGGACATAACTATTAGAACGAAAAGATTTTATCCTGTTCCAATGCCGTCGGAGGCCGTATATATAACATACATATCAAAGAATACGAAGTCTGGTGAAATCTGAAGGAGAAATCTGGATGAAACTTAGTGACGCTGATAGCCCGGAAATATATAATTAGAAATTATATTAAGAACAGCTCAGGTGAATTTAAACATATATTTATTATGAATATTGTAATTTCTTGACGCAAACAGACACACATACATACATACATACATATGGGTTCTATCTATGTGTTGTTTATCTGTCTGCGTGTATGTGTGTTCAAGTGTGTGTATATATGTCTGTGTGTGTGTCTGTATTTATATATATATAAATATATATATATGTGTGTGTGTCTGTATGTGTGTTATTTCTTTACTGCCCACAAGGGGCTACACACAGAAGGGACAAAAAAGGACAGACAAACGGATTAAGTCGATTACATCGACCCCAGTGCGTAACTGGTACTTATTTAATCGACCCCGAAAGGATGAAAGGTAAAGTCGACCTCGGCGGAATTTGAACTCAGAACGTAGCGGCAGACAAAATACCGCTAAGCATTTCGCCCGGCGTGCTAACGATTCTACCAGCTCACCGCCTTATGTGTGTGTGTGTGTGTGTGTGTGTGTGTGTGTGTGTGTGTGTGTATGTATTAAGTAAAATGAGACAACAAAGCCAAGGCTCTGTGGAATTTTCAGGAAATTTTATAAATACAGCTGTTTCTGGGATATCAGGGATATCCCTTCATTAGAGACGGTGTGAGATGTTTGAATTGAGGGAAATAGTAGAGTTCAGTATAAGGAATTATTTTGGAAAAGGATGGAAATAAGAAGTATAAAGGGAAATAAGAGAATAAAAGCAAGAATAAAAATATATGTAGGATGTTGCAGTTCCATTATGCAAGGAAAGTGGTGTGTAGAAGGGGTGGAAATGTTTCTTGTCCATGGTATGTAAATTACGATAGGATTTTGTAATTACAAAAATATGTATGTATGTAATTATTATAACTCTTCCACTGAGGAGGGGGGGGGGGCGGTTTCCAACAAAGATACAAGGCTCCATCTTTGGGATGTGGTTAACACTCTGACAAATTCACATTTGGAAATAGAGAAAAGTCTTGCATATTTTTAATGTTCCTCTCACAGATTGCACTTGTAATGTACGAATTAAGCGGTCGATTTCTCTTTCTGGGAATCCCAGTTTATCCAGATTCTCCTTTAAGCATTTACTAACAAAATCTAGTACAACAGTACAACAATTATTATTGGAATGGATATGAATTCATAGCCTGGATATAGAAACTGGAGGCTTCGAAGCAGTTGACCATAGATATCCTCCTTTTCTTTGATTTTCAAATAGATATTTATATTTGCTGGGCAGCTAACCTCTATGATGGTACATACTTTTGCCTCTCTGTCCCAAATAACAATATCCGGCCTGTTATGTTTACATTTAACTGATGTTCTGATGGGGATATTCCTTCATATGCATGTGTGTATGTAATGTTATTGCGCTTGTGAGAGAAGGAGAATGCGTTTGTATATGTATGTATGTATTTTAGTGCATGGATGTATACGGGGATATTTACAGCTGAGTTATCCTGCTCTGGTGTAAATCCTACTATAGAGTTAAGGTGGACAGAGTAAACATATCAAACACACACACACACACATACATGCATAGAGATACAAATCACTCATCTACATATTTATAGATATCTGTATGCAGAAAAGTGTACGTATGTATGTACTGACATCATATATGAAGCTTTGTGACGTCATTTCCGTTTTCTAAATATTGTATTGCTTCCATATTGCCCATCTGTTCTGTTTTCATATATTTACAGATGGAACGTTTTGTTTCTCTTGTATGTTTACCTTGTGCGCATGCGAGATCCGATATATATATATATATATATATATGCATGCTTTCACACAGTCATACATACGCTCACACACACACACACACACACACACACACTCACGCAGATATATATATATATATATAAGCATACAAATAGATATACACTTTCATTCATCTATATGTATTACATACACACATGGATATAGGTATGTATATACGTCTATCTATATTTATATGTGATATATAGAGAGACATGATACATAGATAGATGTACATGCATATATATATATATATATATATATATATATATATATATATATATACATATGGAACTATACATAAACATTCATAATCTTACATATTTACATAATACCCACAACTCCGCATACACATAAGCTTCTCTCTGTCTCCTTCTCTCTTTCTCCTCCTTCTCTCTTTCTCCCTCTTTCTCCTCCTTCTCTCTTTCTCTCTCTTTCTCCTCCTTCTCTCTTTCTCTCTCTTTCTCCTCCTTCTCTCTAGCTTATATATGTGTGTATGTGTGTGTGTGTGTGTATGTACATCTATATGTAAATAATTAAATAATTATATACTTTTACTTGATGTACACACACACACACACACACACACACATACACACGTGTGTATATATAAGTGTCTATTGTATGTATGTTCCTCTGTGTGTGTGTGTGTGTGTGTGTGTGTGTGCTTAAAGATGTAGGCTGGATCACGTTTGTTCAGTCAGTAAGCCGAGATTCAGGCCTCCATTACTCATGTATGTAAACACGAGACTTCTTCTTGCATCACCCTCTTTCTCTCTTTCTCTTTCTATCTATCTCTTCCTCCACTCTCTATCTCTCTTTCTCTCTTTCTCTCTCACACACACAAACACACGCGCGCACTCGCACGCGCTCACTGACTGACTCAGCCACAGAGAGACACACGCAAGGAAACATTCACAGACACTTCAACCACGGCAGCAACCATCAACGCAATTTCGTCCTAATCATCGTCATTATCGTCTTGTCATCATCATCATCATCATCATCATCATGGCCATCCACCACCATGCTCATCATAGTCGTTGTCATCATCATCATTATCAACATCGAAACTAATCTTATCACCACCATGCATCAATACCAACATTATTATTATTATTATTATTATTGAGTGAGAGAGCAGTGTATGCCATGAAAGTGACACTGGGGTACAAATATACCAGGCCCAATATACCCATCATGACTCCCCGTCTGATAAGGGTACACCAAGCACATGCATCACAACCACATGTGCTCTACATGGTGATCTCATATCAAGATAAACAGCGCATGACCTCGCAGGTGGGGCCCAGTTAGAATTTTTCTCAGCTTGAGTAAGTCCATCCCACTCAAAAGGCCCCTGAATAAGGGTTCTTTAAGGATGTTGAACAAAAATACCCATGTTTCCTAAGGTGAATCATCCAAACTCCAATGAATTCCTCTCAACATATGGCTACCAAGTAGCAATTAGTTGTACCACATTCATCATCTTCATCGTCATCGTCATCATCATCATAATTGCCATCATCATCATCATCATCATCATCCCCATCATCATCACCACCTCTACTACCCATCAACACAACTTGAGCACATCCCATTCTTTAATTAATACGTCACTTCAACACCAACACCACACGATGAGGGTAGAGGGGCCAATACGCTTTATTTCCTCAGTCACTAGAAAATAGCAGTTAAGTCGACCTCAAATTACTCTTAAAAATCGAAAGCAATGTTAGATAACTGAGTGCAACGATTAAGTTCTTATTTGTCATTCAATCGACTAGAAAGAACAATTGAGTGTCCCTCAAAACCCTCTCCTTCGTCAGGATAGATCAAACAGCAATGTAGATTCATGCTATTCAAATTCTATAGAATCTTCAGGGTAATGCCACCGAGGCCTCATTTGTTTTCAGACCCCGAACTGCCGATTTCCTCCGCAAAATCGGGATAGCAATGATCTGTCTCAGAAATGAGCTCCACGAGGTGGAGTCGCTGTTGCAGCGAGTTTCCCTGGTCAATCTCCGCGCCTGCGCCATCACTGTCATAACCGCGGGGCGCGGCTGAGCACGCGATTTCTTCTGGAGTGTGCGACCCGTTGTCCTTCACCCTCCACCTACTCCTACTTAACCTCCTACTTTTTTTCCGTTTTTTTTTTTCCTTTTTCTTTTTCTTTGTTTCTTTGTATTTAAATATTATTAATAAAATTCAGAATGTTTTTGAACTATACAAAAAAAAAAAAAAAACAGTTTAAATAATCTAATTTAGAACAAGAGAATGATGGGATAACTATGGTTGCAATGACGTTGACCATAATTCTGCCAAATCAGGGCCTAAACGCTTTGTGTGTGTGTGTGGTGGGGTTTAAACTACAACAAAGCAACAGCTCAGCTTAGCACCGCTACCATGAAACATTACCAACACAAATACCACCACCGCAACCACTACACAAATATATACGAGTTGTACAAATATTTGTTTTAAGTCTGAAAGTGTTGAGTCATTTTAAATATTTGCATCTAATAACTTGTAAGAACTGTTCTTCTGTCTGTTTCGCTCATCCCCCTACACAGACACACACGCACACACACACATACCATACACACGCATTCGCACACACATACACACACGAGAGAGAGAGTGAGAGGCGTGTGTGTGTGTGTGTGTGTGTGTGTGTGTGTGTGTGTGCATATATAAGTGTTTGTGTGTCTGTGTGCGTATATAAGTGTATGTGTGTCTATATGCATATATATATATATGTATATATATATACAAGTATATGTATATCTGTATACACACACTTTAATGTGTACATAAGTGGGTGTATGTATATATATATATATATTTCTTTATTGCTCACAAGGGGCTAAACATAGAGGGGACAAACAAGGACAGACACAGGGATTAAGTCGATTACATCAACTCCAGTACGTAACTGGTACTTATTTTACCGACTCCGAAAGGACGAAAGGCAAAGTCGACCTCAGCGGAATTTGAACTCAGAACGACGTAACGGCAGACGAAATACCGCTAAGCATTTCGCCCACCGTGCTAACGATTTTGCCAGCTAGCCACCCGCTTTTTTTTATGTTCATACCTTTCAGATGTTGAAAATGTGATTATTTTTAGGATAACATTATAGGGTATGTATATATATATATATATATATATATATATATATACACACACACACACACACACACACACACACACTCACACACACGTGAGTGTGTGAGATGACGAGTGTTCCGTTGATCGGATCAACTGGAAAACTCATTGCCGTAACCGACGAAGTGACGAAGTGACAGTCATGTATGTGTGTATGTGTGTATGCTTTTTACCGAGGATTACCAAGCTTTTGTTTATTACGGATGAAACCAGTGTTTGCTATTCAGTAGACTTAATCTTTGACGGAGCCTGGTCCTATCTCCGACCAACAGCCAAAGGCTGTCTTGTAAGTGGAAATGTCTACCAACATCTTCGTACTTTTCGTTCCGAATTTAGAATGCAGTCTATCCGTTTCCTATCATTAATACAGTATTCATCATATCATTCCCTTGCTGATATCTTGTCTATGGTCGCAAAACCTATACACGATTGCAGTATCAGTCAAACTGATGGGTTTCCCCAAACCAAGATTCATAAAAGAGTAATTTCTTCTGTGAAGTGGGAAGAAATCTAAAGACAAAATATTTCATTCCTTATTACCTTCCTGCTTTCCAATGATAGTAACATTTTCGCTCTTTTCAGAGTTTCAGGAATTCCCCGTGGCCCTAGCAGGGTAGCTAATGGGTGCTATGCCTTGCCTAAGGGCAACCAGTGATTTTGTCCGGGACTGCTTATTGAGTATTCGCAGCTAACCTATATATCTATCTACAAGGTTGTTCATTTATCCACAAACTGAGTTTTCTTCAACCATATTGTATTGTTGTGTATCTATCATCATCGTCATCAACATCACCATCACCATCTGCTTCCGCCCTTAATCCATGCCGTCTTGAGTCCTACGACTCACATGGCCGGTTTCATAGTTTCTATGTTGTATTAGTAACCGAGATCACAACATCCCCCGTGGACGGAACACTAGTCCGTCGCAGGTTTACCCATTTACAGCTAAGCGGACTAAAGTAACAGGACGTGAAGTGTTTTGTTCCAGAACACAACATACTGTAGGAATCGAAATCACGATCTTGTAATCGCGATCTTGTAAACGCTAAGCCACGCACTTTCCCATTTTTTAATTATTACTTCGAAGGTGTTGTTTCCAGAACCGTTAACACGCCGGGTAAAATGCTTCGCAGCATTTTGTCCGTCTTTACGTTCTGAGTTCAAATTCCGATGAGGGGTTTTTTTTTTTCCTTTTGCGGTCAATAAAATGAGTACCAGTTGAGCACTGAGGAGTGGTGGTCGATGTAATCAACTTTACTCCTCCAACGGAATTGTTGACCTTGTCCCAAAATTTTAAACCAGTATTTTCCGTTCATCATTTTTTTTTTCCAATTAAAGCGTAGAGTAGGGGTTCAATTCCGGTTAATGTTAAATATTTTGTACAAATGCTTCTTTTACTCATTATCTGTCGACACATGCTTCAATTTATAAAAAAGGAATTTTTCCTCTAATTAATTAATTAATTAATTAATTAATTATCTATTTTCCCACTTGATAATTATTTCCGCCCTCAAAATATGAAAAAAAAAATCATTAAACAATATTCCTAGATGAAAGCAGGCATGACTGTGTGATAAGAAATCTGATTTCCCACCATATGGTTCCGGGTTCAATTCCATTGCGTGACACTTTGGTCGGGTTGACCAAGGGCTTGTTAGTGGATTTGTCGACGGAAACTGAAAGAAACCTGTTGTGTGTGTGCATGTGTATGTATTTGTCCCTCACAACCGCTTGACAACCGCTGTTTGTGTGTTTACGTTCCAGTGACTATGCGATTCGGCTATAAGAAACCGATATGATAAGTATCAGGCTTAAAAACAATAAGTATCGCAGTCGATTCGTTCGACGAAACCATTGAAGGCGGTGCCCCAGCATGGCCGCAGTTTAATGGCTGAAACATACAAGAAATAAAAGACAACTAGAAAGATAATGATGTAATGATATCACTAACCACATTAATGAGAGGACAGGGTTCGGCCTTCCGTTTCTGTATGGCACGTAGACCGCGATCATAGCCCCAACAAATTCTGAATAATTTCTACAGCACTCACACTATAATAATTGTTGCTTAGGCGATTAAGAAGTGTTTTGTGAAGTTGATGAGCGTTCAGTTATCATTCATATATATACACATATATATATATGTATATATATGAGAGAGAGAGGGGGGAGACATATATGCATTATAGATAATTATATAGACATATCTATATATATATATATATATAGAGAGAGAGATTATACATTTATATACATACATGTATGTGTGTGAGTGTGTGTATATATATATATATATATATATATATATATATATATATATATATATACACACACACACACATGCATACCATTCTTTTCTCTCTTTCTCTCTCTCTCTCTCTCTCCTTAGCACTTATTCCTTTAGACTCGCACACATCTTTCTCCTCACATTTTCCACTCCTGTTGCAATTAATTAACGTACTAATGGCTGCCAACCGGAATTAATTTAAACTTAATGGTTTAGGTATGCGTGTGTATACACACGCACACACACACACATATATATATATATTCATATATTACTCAAATGCACACATATACATGTATGTATATACATATTTTTGCGACGAATAAATATTGGAATATGATATGCACATACATTAAATACATTATATATTCCCAATTTTATAAATACACATACATACACACACGACGCAGATATATATATATATATATATATATATATATACACACACACACACATATATATATATATATACATACATGCATATATACATACATACACATACACATATATATATATATATATATATATATATATATATATATATATATATTATATGGCGAAAAGGCTGTGAGAGGTAGGGAGCACACGCCAGATGTTGCATGCATGGCTCATCCTTTACAGGCCTTAAGAGCTCCTACTTACTTACACGCTCTCAAAACTCTTCTTCGGAGAAGCCGCTGACTCAAAGCAATATGTTAATTAACTAAAACCATCTCTAGAACTAACCTTACCCCTGTCTTACACGCAACCAATCCCTCGGAGACACGCCCCGTATCTCATTCTTACTCTTAGTCATTCTTCAAGCCCCACATACTCTCTGTTTCGGGGGATTTAGCCGACACCCATCACAATACCATGCTACACCATAGTTACCCGTCTAAATCCCTAGTATTCACAGATTTGAGTGTCTTCGTTCATTGAGAGATTCTCATGAAATATAAATATGTTCGCTCAGAACATCAAAACATCATAGATTGAGATTTAGGGTAAAACGACAGCCATCTTGACCTGTGAGCTGTTCAATCAACAAATTTTATTCAACTAAAACAATAACAATATTTAACAAAAACATCTTTAAATGACGGCTGACCGTCTGCTAAGCAAATAGGAAGCAGTAATTGAAGTAGATGGTGAATATGTTCCGGAATAATCATTTAAAGATGTTTTTTGTTAAATATTGTTATTGTTTTTGTTGAATAAAATTTGTTGAAAAGAAAGCCGCAATAATTATGCACCAACCCAATATAAATTTGTTCTCAATAGTTACTCACCCACAAAGTAACTACCTTCTTTTGGTATCAACTACTCACTTTAGTAGTGACCATCCCAACTAATTCCAGTGAATTTATCTGACATGAAAACGAAACATTAACTATTAATAATTCTGATAAAAATTGAAAGAAGTATATTAGATCAAGAGGGGAGTTTTCCAAAACAATGGGGCTTGTCTCTTTTACTTCATGAAATATGCAAGACACCGTTAACAAACGTTAACATTGGTTCCACAAATAATAAGGGAGACGGTGTACGATGAATAAGCTGGAAGTATGAAGCCAATCGTCAATTTGTAGGTAACTCGAATTTGATGGGGGAAAGCAACGATCAAATAGATTTGTTAATGCAAGCTGTTGATGGGTTGAGTGAATCTATATAAGATGGTATTTAGCGTTAAAAGAGGGTGGAGCTTTCATAGTTAAAAACGGGAAAATAATGGTAAATAAATAATGGTGGTATAATTACCGGATGAGAAAGTTATAAAAACAGAGATCGTCACTGACAGTTATAAATACTTAAGGTGTGATAGAGTTAGATTAGATAAATTAATCAAATATGAGAGAAATATTTAGAAGAGAAATACTTCAAGAGTTTGAAATTAGTGTTTAAATCTAAGCTAAATCGGGAAAATAAGTTACGGGTCATTGACATCTGGTTCATATTAATGGTAAAGTTGTGTGGTGGAGGAATATTGAAGTGGAAGAAGAAACCTCTTCCCCGCTCCGCCAATAGGGGGGTGGGGGAAACGGGTTTGGATAGAAAGACAGGAAAAGCAACGGGACCATACGTAAAGCATTAGAATAATATTCCAGAACTGCTGTTCTGAGGATTTGTGTATCTCGTATAACAGTAGGCAGAAAATTAATTAATTGTGAATAATGTAAAAAGATTAATGAAGCACATTAGTTACAAAAAAAAAAAAATGGTGTGAGACAGATGTTGAAAGACTTAAAGAGGTTTGAATAGTTAAGTATAATGGATGTGTAGCATCTAAAGAATTTGAAATACGTTATCTGCGAAATACACAGAGTCCGGAAACAGAACGGGGGGGGGGGGATGAAACAAATCAACAACCAAAATATGACAATGCATCGACAAGTTTTTCGGGCTTTGGACGAAAATCCTGGTGCGATTAAATTTTGACAATGTAACGAACAGGCTTAAGGGCTGCGGTTGAAGTAGATTTCCACAGTACAAAAACAGCTTCTAATGACCCTTTCACAAGGCCTGAAATTCTGTGGGAAGGGCTCGTCGATTACATCTGATATTTATTTTATCGACCCCAGGCAAAGTCTGCTTCGTTAGTATTTGAACTTAGAACGTCAAATCGGAAGAAATACCGCTAAGCATTTCGTCCGTCGTGTTAACGATTCTACCAGTTCGCCGCATTAAGTTAGCATCTAATAACTTATCTACTATAAGCACAAGGTCTGAAATTGTGGAGGAGGGGTTCCTATCGATTACATCGATCCCCAGTATTTGACTGGTACTTATTTCATCAAACCTGAAAAGATGAAAGGCAAAGGTGACCTCGGCAACATTTACATTCGGAACGTAAAGACGGAAGAAATGCCGCTAACGATCCTACCAGCTCGCCCCCTTAAATCAGCATTTAATAACAAAACCACTTCGTGCTCCTTTTGGTAGGTTGGTGTGGATATATAGAAAGGCAAAACAATAAACAGGCAATAAAAATAATATACGCAAATGGATATACTGTGATTCAAATTGTCCAGTGGGAATTTTTTGGAATGTGTGAGTTGGAAGGAGCAGAAAAATCGCATGAACATCTGCCCTCAACGATAATTGAGTCTGAAGACATCAACATTCTTTCAAAATTTCAGCATTGATATTGAGAAGGTAGGGTGGAAAACAGTGAAGCAGATATAGTAATGAGCTGGAAAGGGGTGAATTGTGGAAAATCGTCGGTAGTGCTAAATATACGGAGATAAGGGATATGAAACTAAGGTAAAAAGTTATAGTTGAGACATCTGGAGATTTCAAACAACGGATTGCAACCTATGGTCCCTAAAGAGTATAGGTGTAGTATCATTAGTGATAGAGCCCCTAGGAACGGTTTTACGGACAGAAGGAATTTTCATTAGTATTCATTCTTGTGTGTATGTGTATATATATATATATATATATATATAGTGACAGTGCCCCAGCACGGGCATAACCCTTAGACTGAAACAGATGAAAAACAAGAATAAACGTGTGTGTGTTCCTTTATTCCTTTATTCCTTTATTCTTTTATTCTTTTATTCTTTCACTTGTTTCAGTCATTTGACTGTGGCCATGCTGGATCAACGCCTAAAAGAGTTTTTAGTCGAAGAAATCGACCTCAGGACTTATTCTTTGTAAGTCTAGCACTTATTTTGTCGGTCTTTTTTGGCTAAAATAAGGGGACAAAAACACACCAGCATCGGTTATCAAACGATGGTTGGGGGTCAAATACAGACACTCACACACACACAAATATATGCACACACATATATATGTGTGTGTGCGTGTATGGGGGCTTCTTTCAGTTTCCATCTACCAAATCCACTCACAAGGCTTTGGTGTATGTGCGTGCGCAAATATATATACAGTGGCTCACCCTAATTCTATAGTTAGAGTAATAAAATGCAACATTAATCTAACTTCTACCAACGTCATGGAAAATTATTGATGATGAACGGAATATGTTTCAGTATTTCATTAGTGACTCCTTTTGGTACGGCTTCGGTTCAATTAGGTTCGTATTTAATTAAATTATCTGTGGCAGACTGAACTATCTTTAGTCATCCAATGCTCAATGCTTCTCTCAGTCTCTTTAATTGGTGTAGCCTTCTATAAGCATCATGTGGGAACATTTTCATAGATGGGGTTTTGAGTAACCCATTTGATTCCGTTAGTTGTTTCCGAAGCATGTAATACTTTACTTGTATGATAAGGGGCTCGTCCCACTAGACTAAAGAACTCTTTAGCATAGTAGAACTTTAAGGTCATTGGTTTTTCTCTCTCTCTCTTTCTTCCCTTCTCGCTCTCTCTCTTTCTTCCCTTCTCGCTCTCTCTCTTTCTTCCCTTCTCGCTCTCTCTCTTTCTTCCCTTCTCGCTCTCTCTCTCTCTCTTACACAGAGTTGATCCATTCAGCCTCACCAATCTTTCCATTCTCATCCACCTTTTGATAAACTCACTAGAAGGCAGTACCTGCCTCCCTACATTCAAGAAATTGTCGAGAGCTTCGCCAGATAGGAAAGTGCATTATAATAATAATAATAATAATAGTTTCAAATTTTTCCACAAGGGCAGCAATTTTGGGGGAAGGGATTAGTCGATTACATCGACCACAGTGTGTAACTGGTACTTATATAATCGACCACGAAAGGATGAAAGGCAAAGTCGACCTCTGTGGAATTTGAACTCAGAACGGAGCAACAGGCGATATACCGCAAAGCATTTCGTCCAGCGCGCTAATGATTCTGCCAGCACGCCGCCTTGTAGTAGTAGTAGTAGTAGTAGTAGTAGTAGTAGTAGTAGTAGTAGTAATGAAGAAGAAGGAGATGATTATTTAAAGATACTCAACATTAGCTCCCACATGTATATACGGAGAGACACAACAGCTAATCTATATACGTCTGACCGCCCTACTGTAAAGAAAGCACTTTGTGGCGTTCATGTACAAAACTTCACCTGTCTTTATACTGTAAACTTTAGCACAAACACAAACCACCAGATGGAACATAATAAATTTGACATGACTTTCTGCAATAAAAAATGACAATAGTGCGTTAATCATTGACATGGCAATATTGAAGAGACTGTAAATGTTGTACAGAAACGAGCTGAAAAGACAAGGAATTTGAAAGATGTGTCAGTCATTTCATTTGTAATTTGTACATCTGAAACGAGATATAGTCGCCTCTGAAACGTGCCGATGTCTATCCTGTCGAGACAGACATTAGCACGTATTAGAAATCATTAATACTACAGTCTGTGAATGTTGTTGGAATGTTTTCATAAAACATTTATCAACCTTGAACATTTGTATGTATGATTTCTCCGATAAGCCTAATTGTTTATGATGCAGGAAACAAAATTTTTACTTTATATATTATCTGGAGATTTGTAACATGCTTACAAATCTGCATGCGTAAATCTGTACAAAGAAAGTCACAATCTATTGAAATCAATCCTTAACCGGGGAAAATGAATTCCGTGTTGACCTCGGCAGGATTTTAATCCCAGAAAGTAGAGATATAAATAAAGATTAATACCGAATTTGAATTGAATTGAGCCAATTTCAGTTCACGTGCTGTGGCCATGCTGCAGCACCGCCATTTAGTTAAGTTAGTTAAATAATTTTATTCCAGGGTTCCTTAATAACCTCAGTAAATATTGTTTTCAAACTTTAGCACAAGGCCAGCGGAAGAGCCTAGGCGATTACATTGACCCCGGTGCTCAACTGTACTTTATTTAGCGACCCGGAAAGGATGAAAGGCAAAGTCAACCTCGGTGGAATTTGAACTCAGAACGTTAAGACGGACAAAATGCCGCTAAGCATTTTGTCCGACGCGCTAACGGTTCTGCCAAATTTTTGCCTTAAGCTAGCGAAGTAAATATCTTTATGAGATGAGTAAAAGACATTTAAAAATTATTTTGGTAGATATAGGTGCGGGTGTGGCTGTTAGATACAGATGCGGGTGTGGCTGTATGGTAAGATGTTTGCTTCCCAACCTCATGGTTTTGAGTTCGGTCCAACTGCAACTTGTTTTTCTTTATTCACCACTAAAGGTTCACAATACACATTGGGAACGGTACATTGTATTACAATGTGGGGTTGCATGAACTGAATCGTGTAAACAGTAAAAAAAGGTAACAATATACATTTTAACAACGAAAAATTCCCCAAAAGAGGGAGATTTCTTAGAGCTGATTGTAGAGACCCCACAAAACCACGGTCGCCTTGACCACTAGGGCAAGTGCCCTCTCTACATTGTCCTCCTTCAACCAGCAAGCTCATGCTTAGAGTAAGCCCGTTCACTTGGACCATTCTGGCCACATTCACTCACTTTTCATTCAATAAAGTTGCGGGGGGGGGGGCAACATTTCCCTTCTCTATTCTCGCATTCCTTTTCAAGTGAAACTTGAAAAAGTTAATGAGGGCTTGGCCAAAGGGGAATGTTTCTGTCTACAGTACTTTCAATTTGGTCCATCACACAATCTCTTTCGCTAAAATCACCAGACACACACTGCTTGCTCTTTCCAGCCAAAGGAAGGCAGCGGGACTATCTTCACAATGAACTCAGCCGACAGCCGGATCTGTCCTACACGTGACAGCAGGTCTGGTCCCACTGAGATCTATAACATTTATACTTAGAGATCTTAGGTCGTTAAGTAGGTGGCCCTGTTTATGAGATGACCCCAGGCCACGTGCATTTATTCTATTCTGAGCAAGGCCATGTTTGTCAGTGAGAAGGAGAATCACTCACCCTGTTTCTGTGGAGAAACAGGTGTTCTGTCCTTCTGGCTATTTGTGGGTGCCACTGCAAGCATTTCTTTGTAGAATCTTTTCTTTGTGGCCTCGGAGAAATTCTGCATTTCTTTGAGATATTTTGCTTTTAGTTTATTATAAGATTTTTTGCGTTGTTTTTATAATTTTAACGTAAATATGAGTGTTATGCGGGACGCGAAGTATTCATTTATAATAACGTCTGAGTATTTTTGTGTGTTTCATTAAGTTCTTGTTTGCGTCTATGGCCATGTAATCGATGATTCCTTGAGAGTGTTCATGTTGTTGGATTGCTATATCCTTTCGTTTGTTGAGGTGCTTATAATGTTGGTGGTGTTTGTAGTGTTGGCGATAATTGTAATTGTGTTGGTGGTGTTTTGGTTTCTGTCTCTCCTCCTCTAACTCAATCGTTTTCAGCCTTGTACCGCGCTTTTCAGCCTTCATGCTTGTGCGAAACCGTTCCCATTGTGTTGAGAAGTAAAAACGGCCGCTGTTTTCGTTGTATTAATGTTTGTGCTGGTGGTGACGATGTTAGTGCTGGTGTTGAGGTGGTGGTTGGAGGTCGTGCTTGTGTCATTTTTAATTCTAATCCACCAAGGGAAGGTATGTCGGAAGAAAGTAATTCAACAACGCGGGTTGATGAACCGTAAGACGTATGGCCAGAACTTCCTGGAAAATAACCATAGCGAGGGACATTCCACAGTTGAATTAGAACAGTCACAAACAGTGAAAGAAGACATGCACCCAACACCAGAGCTGAAGACACCTCCGAAAGGGGGTGGCCCCGCCACGTCAAAACGGTAGAGGAGTAGGGGCCGAAACCGGACGTGGTTCCTCCTGATGATGTCTTGAGCTAACTGGATCCTATAAAGGAGCTGTTGTGGTAGCAGACCACGAAACGGTTGAAATTCCTGCTGGTCACGGCCGCTGCCGCTACTATTGCTGCTGCTGCAGTTGTTTCTGTTATTGTCTGTGATTTTTTTTCTCTCAACCGTATCAATTAGCGGTGAGAAAATAATGTCATAATGGCTGTTCCAACAGCCATCACTTTCCTCGATTTAGGAAACCATATTGTTACTGTTTTGTTTTGTTTTGTTTTGGAATATTAAATTTTAAATCTAAATCTCAAAATTCGCTTTAAAGGATGAAGTTTTCGCCAAACCAGCTCCTTACAAGCAAAGTAAGCTGGTTTATTTAGTAAACAAACCAGCAAAATTCGAATACCAAATAATAAAACAATGAATTTTAAAGAAAACTTGTTAGCCACGAACAAGCGTCCTCTCTTTCCAAACACTAATAATAATAATAATAATAATAATAATAATAATAGCAGTTTCAAATTTTGGCACACCGGCAGCAACTTTGAGGGAGGTAATAAGATGATTTCATCGACCCCAGTATTTCACTGGTACTTAATTTATCGATTCCGAAAAGCAAAGTCGACCTCGGCAGAATTTGAACTCAGAACGTAGCGACAGACGAAATACAAGTCAGCATTTCGTCCGGCGTGCTAACGATTCTGCCAGCTCGTCGCCTTAACAACAACAACAACAACAACAACAACAACAACAACAGGCGCAGGAGTGGCTATGTGGTAAGTAGCTTACTTACCAACCACATGGTTCCGGGTTCAGTCCCACTGCGTGGCACTTTCGGCAAGTGTCTTCTACTATAGCCTCGGGCCGACCAAAGCCTTGTGAGTGGATTTGGTAGACGGAAACTGAAAGAAGACCGTCGTATATATGTATGTGTGTGTGTTTGTGTGTCTGTTTTTGTCCCCCTAGCATTGCTTGACAACCGATGCTGGTGTGCTTATGTCCCCGTCAGCTAGCGGTTCGGTAAAAGAGACCGATAGGATAAGTACTAGGCTTCCAAAGAATAAGTCCCGGGGTCGATTTGCTCGACTAAAAGGCGGTGCTCCAGCATGGCCGCAGTCAAATGACCGAAACAAGTAAAAGAATACCACTATGGTTACGGGGAAATACTCTTCAGCCACACAACGAGAAAGACAAAGAAGATATTCTCCCTAATAATTTAATAGTCTTATATTAAGCAGTGGTACATATTCATTGCATTAAAACATTTTCTTCAAATTAATTTCCATTTTAACAAGCTTCCGGCATATCTTTGCTACCATTAGCCCGATAAGTCGAGAGTCTTGCAATATATTTGGCAGTAAACTATCGGAATTTTTTTCTTTTTTTCTTTTTCATTTTATCTTGTATTAATTTTATCGCCTCGCCAACACTTGCAGTGGAAAAGATAAAGACCGAGTCAACCTTGGCGGGATTTGATCTCAGAACTTTAAAAAAAAAAAAAAATAGGAGGTAGAAAACTAAATATAGTTCGCTCTACTGTAACTGTCGTGGAGTTGTATAGACAAATAAATTGTTAGATAACAGACGAATGGGAGGAGGTCGGTGGGAAATTAAAAAACAAATAAAACGAAAAATCTTTGTCAACAATGAACAACAGCAACAACAACAACGACGACAACTGGAACATTATCAACAATCGCAAAAAGGAAAAAGAACAACAACAGCGATAATAATAACAACAACAAGAACAAATATAATGACAACAATAACAACAACAATAACAACGACAACGCAATGGCGGCGGCGGTGGCGCTGAAAGATAAAGCATTCCTTTCTAAATTTGTAACAGGAAATGGTTAGTTGGATGGCAGAGGGTGGCGAGGATGGAGAGGCGGTGTGGTAGACCAGAAGGGTGGGGGTGGAATGGAAAGGTAATAGTGGAATAAGAGGTGAAGGGGGTGAGGAGCAGTAGAGAAAGGATCGAGGGGTGAAGTGGAGTTGGAAGGAAGGGGGTTAAATGTGGAAGACAGATATTAAAGAATTAGGGGAGGGTGAAAGTGGGGGAGAACCTTAAATAGGTGGGGGGACGGGTTAGTTTAGATATACTGTAAAAAGAAGTTAAATTAAAATGAAGAGGGATGGAGGAGGATGTGGTGGTACATTCTGGCATTCACCATCTAAATTATCATCTTCATCATCATTATCATCATCTTTATCTTTTCACTTCTACCCTCTATGAGTCAACACGGGTCCCAACTCGCTAGAAATCACAGGCAGGTCTCCATACCGTCACACCTTCTCTATCTATTTGCAATACAGGGTGGTCAATAGGATCCAAACGCGGTAGTATGGTATGGAGGACAGTATGGTATCCATGCAGCGTGTTCCGCATCTCCACGTTACTGATAGAGCCGAAGGGACAATACAGTCGTTACAATTTGGCACCAGAATCGTCGCAGGTGTTGAATGAACGAGGTTGTAGACAAAGTCGAACAACCTCAGGATCTCCCATTCCGAATTCTTTTCCTCAAGGTTTACTACCGAAGATCTTCCCATGACTAGGTATGGCCGCAAGGCAGCAGAGGTTTGGAATCAGGCGAGCTGGCAGAAATGTTAGCACGCCGGGCGAAATGCTTAGTTGTATTTTGTCTGCCGTTACGTTCTGAGTTCATATTCCGCCGAGGTCGACTTTGCCTTTCATCCTTTCGGGGTCGATAAATTAAGTACCAATTACGCACTGGGGTCGATATAATCGACTTAATCCCTTTGTCTGTCCTTTGTTAATTGTCATCGCTTTCCTGGTTTTTCTATCCATTTCCTCAAGCCCATGTGATCTTTTCCCTGATCTTGTACTTTCCATTGAGTCTACTTCCCATAATTAATTTGGTTCTTCTGAGATATTCTCACGCTCCTTGATTTCGTCAAACTTCAAAATACCCAGATACTTATACCCACTAGTCTCAACATTCTTGATTTTGTCAGTGTTGGATCGTTCTACACCATCAAACGATACTATTTTGCCCTTTTTTAATATAAGCATATCACACCCTTCAGTCCCAAATTCTATCCCAATATCCTAACTGAATATCTGCACTGTTGAGAGCAGACCCTTTATTTTGCATTCGGTCTTCCCGAAGATCTTTAAGTCATCCATATATAACAGATGGTTTAATTTTTCTCCATTTTTCAAGGTGTACCCCAATGTCACTTTCCGTTGTGTTTGTGTGAACGCTATCATCCAATTCACAAACAGCAACGGTGATAGGCTATCTCCCCGAAATATGCATCTCTTGATGTTAACCCTCACCTTAATTTGTCAACATGGTGTTAATTTATTGACCCCGAAAGGATGAAAGGCAAAGTCGACCTCGGCGAAATTTGAACTCATAACGTAACGGCAGACGAAATACCGCTAAGCAAAAAGCGATATTGATAGACTGTATGTGGTCACAGTTTACTTCATTTTACTGCGGGAATGAAAGAAATCTTGGTAAATTTACACCAGACTCAATTTCGGTATTTAATTATTTCCCCCCTTGTTGTTGTTTTTTTTTTTTTTTTTTCTCGAGCAATCGGCTCAGTTGTGTCATCGTAAGTTGTCAGAAATGCATCCGTTTTGCAGAAAACGGTGTGAAACTATAAATTTAACAAAAAGTTTCTGAGAAAAGTGAAACATGAAGAAAATTAATTGAAATTTTGAAGTTGCGATTTTCGCCAAAGGAGGAAGAGGCCTCATAAGATGCAAGATCTGTGTTGCCAACGTGAACAGTCTGGGATGGTACCTCAAACAGCAGAGTGAATTCTTGTTTGCCGTTGCTGCAAATAATAGCACAGTACCTACCGAAAATGTGACGTACCCCAAAAGATCTAAGAGACAAAGAATAAACAAGTGGATAATGAAAACAATGCATGGACGATACTTCAGAGAAATCGAAGGGAAAGGTAAGACCGACAACTGGAGATGGCTAAGGAAAAAGTGATCTGACAGGATGCACAGAAGTATTGATATGCAACCCTGGAATAAGCTCTGAGAATTAATTACACCAAGTTCCAAATGGATAAGAGCAGTGAATCACCACTTTGGAGCATGTGTGGCTGCAAAAACGAAACAGTTTCACATATTGTGAGTGAGTGTAACAAGGTGGCCCGAAGGCACTGCAAAAGGAAGCACGATAATGTGGCTAAGTTTATTAATTGGAGACTGTGGGGAAAATACGGTCGGGGCACAGCGAGGAAATGGTACAAGCATGACGCTTGTCGATGTTATTGGTATCTTATTTTATCAACTCCACATAAAAAAAAAGGTAAAGCTAGGCAGAATTTGAACTCGGAACTTAAAGAGCTGGAACGATACCGCATTTTCTTCCCCATTATTTTTCTGATGATAATGATGATGATGATTAAACACCTCGAAATATTTGATAAAAATAGAAGAATAAAACAAAACAAATAAGTAAAGACAAATGTATGTTAAATACGATGTTAGTGTGTGTGTGTGTGTGTGTGTGTGTGTGTGTGTGTGACACGTTTCATCTTTTACATGAATGGTGACTTAATTACGTGAAGAATTTAGGAAAAAGAAGAAAATGGCAGCTGTTCCGCTTATGAAACAAAGAATCGGTTTAAGATTTACTGGGGCAGAAATAAACAAAAGCTTGTGGCCTGTATTTTATCACATGAACAGACGATAGCAATGATAAGTCGCCGTCTCTG
>NC_142947.1:40623691-40665280 GCF_046866305.1 Octopus bimaculoides | reverse complement strand
CATGTTGGTAGTTGAGTACTCATACTTCCAACTGGAATTTGAACTCAGAACTCAGCGATGGGCGAAATACAGCTAAGCAATTCGCCCAGCGCGCTAAGGATTCTGCCAGCTTGTCGTCTTGACAAACGTATTAATAATCTTTTCTACTCTAGGCACAAGACCCGAAACTTTTAGGGTGGGGTCAGTCGAATAAATCGACCCCAGTATGCAACTGGTTCTTAGTTTATTGACCCCGAAAGGATGAAAGGCAAAGTCGACCTTGGTGAAATTTGAACACAGAACGTAATGACACGAAATATTGCTAAGCATTTTGCCCGGTGTGCTAACGTTTCTGCCAGCTCGCTGCCTTAAATATAAAGTATTCTTTTCCATTCTAAGCACAAGACCCAAAATTTTTTGGGAGGGGAGCCAGTCAATTAGATTGACCCCATTATACAACTGGTTCTTAGTTTATTGACCCCGAAAGGATGAAAGGCAAAGTCGACCTTGGTGAAATTTGAACACAGAACGTAATGACACGAAATATTGCTAAGCATTTTGCCCGGTGTGCTAACGTTTCTGCCAGCTCGCTGCCTTAAATATAAAGTATTCTTTTCCATTCTAAGCACAAGACCCAAAATTTTTTGGGAGGGGAGCCAGTCAATTAGATTGACCCCATTATACAACTGGTTCTTAGTTTATTGACCCCGAAAGGATGAAAGGCAAAGTCGACCTTGGTGAAATTTGAACACAGAACGTAATGACACGAAATATTGCTAAGCATTTTGCCCGGTGTGCTAACGTTTCTGCCAGCTCGCTGCCTTAAATATAAAGTATTCTTTTCCATTCTAAGCACAAGACCCAAAATTTTTTGGGAGGGGAGCCAGTCAATTAGATTGACCCCATTATACAACTGGTTCTTAGTTTATTGACCCCGAAAGGATGAAAGGCAAAGTCGACCTTGGTGAAATTTGAACACAGAACGTAATGACACGAAATATTGCTAAGCATTTTGCCCGGTGTGCTAACGTTTCTGCCAGCTCGCTGCCTTAAATATAAAGTATTCTTTTCCATTCTAAGCACAAGACCCAAAATTTTTTGGGAGGGGAGCCAGTCAATTAGATTGACCCCATTATACAACTGGTTCTTAATTTATCGACCCCGAAAGGATGAAAGGCAAAGTCGACCTGGGCGGAATTTGAACCCAGAACGTAAAAACAGACGAAATACCGCGAAGCATTTCATCCAGCATGCTAACAGTTCTGCCAGCTCGCCGTCTTGACGAACTTATTAATAATAGTAACAAGAAATATATTTCACGAACATTTTAGACTTCATCTCACTACGCAATAAACATGAACATTTAAAAGAAGCAGAGAAGCACCTCAACAGATATAATCAGAGAAAAATTACGCTTAATATATCTCAACACCTTTTTGGCCAAATGGAAACGTAAACAATTCTGTACAGCTATTTATCGATGAGAATACAGAAATTAGAGCATATACTTTCAGATCAAAGTGTAATCTGTTTATAAAGTATTTGGTCAGACATCAGTTTTGTGTAACATGCCCGTAAATTCGGATACATCCAAGTTATTTTACACTTGGAAACCGTAGTCCGGAAGCATTCCACTGTCCTACAAAGAACTGAAGATTTTTGCATGGATACTGATTTATCTGAGGCAGTGAATGATCCGAGTAAAAATCCTATACACACCACCAGAACTAGGTTTCTGGTGGTTGGTGAAATAAAGTGGCTTGGAAATACACTAGCACCGCGCCAGAAATAAAAAAAGATTCTGAAAATAAAATTGGATTGGAATAAAGTTGGAGATAGAACTTGAGGCACTGGACAAAATTTCTGATCTAACAGAAATACATATGGCTCCTTGAGGGTCCATATAAGATTTGATAGGGATGGGGAGCTCACGCAACAAGATGGTAAATTGAGGATCCACAATACTATTTTTTAGGGCCCCTGAAAAATTTTGCTTTAGGTGTATGTATTGGTTATGTATTGCAAGAAACAGCTGGGTTTCTTTCTCTAACACTTTACGTTGTTCAACCCACACAAGTCTCTATAAAACTAGTTTTTAAACATCGAATGGCTATGAAGGCCCACCAGAATAGAATACTAATTAAAGGGGTTCATAGATAAAAAAAAATTGTTGAGAACCCCTGGTCGAGATATTCTCTCTATGGCATGTCATTGAAAAGTCATAGGAATATTGCCAAAAGATATAAACGCTTTCTTTGTAAACCTCGAAAAATTATTCGACTGCGTGCCGCGGCACGTGTCATTCGGGCTGGAGTTTGGTCAGGAGTGTCAGGGAATAATGGACAATATCTGGTTTCCGTGAAATCTCTGTACGAATGCGCAGATGTTCGTGTTTGGGTGAATGGTGCCATGTCGAAAACCTTCAACGTGGGCGTCGTTTTTATGTGCGTGCACATACATATATATCTATATACATGTATATATATATATATATATATATATATATATATATATATATATATATATATATATATATATATATATATATGTGTGTGTGTGTGTGTGTGTGTGTGTGTGTGTGTGTGTGTGTGTGTGTGTGTGTGTGTGTGTGTGTGTGTGTATATATGAAGTCAATACTGTTCGAGTGTTATTATTTGTCTCAATATGGATTTTCTTATTTTGCGTTTCTGTTCCAAACAGATGCAGACGCTATTATTTTCTTTCTAAGTGATTTTACAAGTAAGTTTTGTTGGAAAAAAAAATGGTGAAATAATGATTTCTAGCATGTGGATAAATATTTTATGAATAGAATAAAAGATACTGGGGGAAAAATTAGTGATAGAGGCAGGGTGGGGGATTAAAAAAAAATTTTCGCTCTTGCTTTTTTTTTATTGTTAACACTGCAATTAATCAGTCAATGTTGATTTTTTTTTCTTTTACACTGGAGAAATACCTTTTATATGGCTGTGTGGTTAAGAAGTTTGCGTTGTAATCATCTGGCTTCGAGTTCAGTCCTACCGTACTGCACTTTGGGCAAATTTTTTTTTGCTACAGCCTCTCACCTATCATTTCCTTGTCAGAGAATTTAGTCGATGGAAACTGTGTGGAAGCCTGTAGTAATATCATTTCTAAAAATAAACATTGAAAAATGGTTTGGCATCATCTCTAAAAATAGCCAAACACCTACTGCTGCTGTCCAACGGAATGTGTATAAAGGACAAAAAGACAGCCAGAGGAAAATATACTAGTCCTTATATATTTAATACTCAATATTTCATTTATTCAATAAGACATTAAAAAAAAAACAGATTAAAGATAAAAGCTATAAGATAAATGAAAAATGAAGTCCCTCGGTGAAAATCACTTTGAAAAACAACTTCAATTTAGCATAACATGTTAACGGAATATTTTGGTATATTTTGTATGGCACAGATTGTTGGCCATTTTGGGAATCTGGAACACTATTCTTCGATATTCAATAAGCTGTGGGGCTGTTTGTTATAGACAGGAAACTTTTTCTCTTTCTTGTTATGTTTTTATTTATCTTCCCAGTCAGCAAATACATATTGGTATTCGATTTAAGGATAACAGAATCGAAGTTTATTTTCTTTCCCATCTCCTCTCTCCTAACTTACACCCCCTCGGTGTTTACATCGCCCCTTCTTTTCTTTCGCCTTAATTCTCATCCCCTTCTCAACTCTTCCACTTTTCCTTCTTTTTTCACATCACTTTCTTTTCTTTACTCTCTTCCCACCTCCCCTTTCTTCCCATCTGCACTTGGCTTCCCTCATTTTTACTTCCCTATCCCCTCTTTCTTTATCCTTCCCCATTTCTATCTCTCCCTTTTCTCTTCACCTTCCTTCTTTCTCTTCTCCCTCCTCACCCTTCCCTCTATTTTCTCCTCCATTCCTCCCTCTCCCTCCCTTCGGTTTTCACATCTACCCCTCTTCTCTTTCTCTTCCACTTCTGCACCGTTTCCTTCGCTCTCTTACCCCTCTTTTCTTCCTTTTCCCCTCTCTTCACATTTCCCACTTTCTCTCTCTCTCCCCTTTCCACTTTCCACACTATCTCTGTTCATTCACCTCTTAATATTTCTTGACCTTAAAGCTGCGAGCTGGCAGAAAAGTTAGCATGCCGGGTGAAATGTTCAGGCTGCATTATTAGTATTATCCTGCGTTTGAGAATTTAAAATCACTTCTTTAACTTTCGAAGATATCTCAATGCTTCTAAAGCAAACTTCGTTTGTTTGTTTACGTTCATCGAAATTTGAATACACACACACACACACACACACACACACACACACACACATATATATATATATATATATATATATATATATATATATATATATATATATACATATATGCATACATACGTATATACATATATATATATATGCTTATATACATATATATACTATTGTGCCTGGGGAGAGTCATTTTCTTTTTTATTTTGTGCCTTATAATTTAACATACTCACCGGTAAAATTTCCACTTATTTCTTATTTTTATTTTCTTAAAATTTTCGTTGTGTCTTGCAACCTTTTCAATAGTCTTGACTCTCTCCAGATACAATAGAATATGCTTCAACACACAAACTCACATAAAGAATCTTGCAAACCAAATCCCAAAACGAAATACATACATACATATATATATATATATATATATATACATACACACGCACAGAAATAATGACTATATATGATATATTTTATGATCTTAGAACAGTCATATATTTATTATGTAATTTGATATAATTTAAGCATTTTGTAAAAGTGTAATGTTATGTCTTTCCAGGGGTTTTAACGACTGTCGATGACAGAAACTGGGCTAAATAAACATTAGAGAACATGAATAAGAATGACAACATTTATCTGAGTAGGATATCCGGTATTGGCCGGAAACAGATGACTCAGCTGGAAACTAATTATTAATCATGGTAATTCTGATAAAAATGTATTATTTAGAACCATGTTTATTGTTCGCAACCGAGAAATTCAGTTCAAGTGAAAAGCAACGGTTTTGATATTCGTTTCTATTGATACAAGGTCTGAAACTTTGTGGAAGACGGAGCTAGTTGCTTACTTCGACCCCCAGTGCTCAACGGGTATTTATTTCATGGAACCTGAAGGAATACAAAGCAGAGTTAACCTCAGTGGAATTTGAACTCAGAACATAAAGCTGGGAGAAGTCCTACTAAGCATTTTATTCGGTGTGCTAACGATTCCGCCAGCTTGCCGCCGTAATTAATGATGATTATTTTAACAAACCTTTTTACTAATAAGCACAATGCCTGAAAATTTTTAGGGGTGGGGGAAGGGACTAGTCAATTACATCGAGCCCAGTGTTTCACTGGTACTTAATTTATCGACCACAAAAGGATGAAAAGCAAAGTCGACTTCGGCAGAATTTGGAATCAGAACACGAAGACGGACGAAATACCGCTAAGCATTTTGCCCAGCTGGCTAACGATTCTGCCAGCTCGCCACCTTAATGATAATAATAATCCTTTCTACTATAGGCAGAAGGGAGGTGGGGTCAGTCGATTACGCTTAATATATCTCAACACCTTTTTGGCCAAATGGAAACGTAAACAATCCTGTACAGATATTTATCGATGAGAATACAGAAATTAGAGCATATACTTTCAGATCAAAGTGTAATCTGTTTATAAAGTATTTGGTCAGACATCAGTTGTGTACTGGTACACAACTGATACTAAATTTATCGACCCCGAAAGGATGAAAGGCAAAGTCGACCTCATCGGCATTTGAACTTAGAATATGAAGACGGATGTTAAGTATTTTGCCCGGCTTGCTAACGATTCTGCCGGTTCGCTGCCTTAACAACAACAACAACAATAACAATTATAACTATTAAGTCTATCAAACAATAGACAACCACTTCTCAGCAATATGAAGGCGGCGTAACCTTTATGTGGTTCTCGGGGAGATTCAGAGTAACACAGAATGGGACAAGGCTGGCCCTTTTTGAAATGCAGGTACAACTCGTTTTTCTTGGCTGAGTGGACTGGAGCAACGTGAAATAAAGTGTCCTGCTCAAGGACACAACACGTCACTGGGAATAGAACTCATGACCTTACGACTGTGAGCCGAATGCCCTAACCACTAAGCCACGCACTTTCACGCACACACATATGCATACACATACGCACACAAATACACGCACACGCATATATACATACATACATGCATAGTACATACGCGCAAAAGCACAAGCATGTACGCACACCTTCACAGTACATACGCGCATGCGTGAACACGCATGTACGCACAAAAGAGGAGGAGTAGGAAAGGGGGCGGAGGAAGAGGATGAGGCAAATTCACATTCCTGTGGGATTTTGAGCGCTGATCGTCTTTAATACGATGCTTTCCTATTTGATGACGGTAACGAAGATGATGACGACGGTGATGATGACGACTGTGTCGGTATTATCAATTGGTTTGCAGATAAGACAATTGTCTTTGCATTAATGTTCTTTCAATGATTAACCGAATCTATATTCCTTGATTATCTTTGACACAGCGACCTCTCATGCTAATCAATGCCCATTGGTAATGGATCAAACCTCAATAACATTGTTGTTTACTATTTATTGATCTTCTAATGTCTTACTGACGACGTGCACACACACACACACACATATATATATGTATGTGTGTATCTATACATACATACATACATAAAGACACACACACATACATGTGCATACACACACATCATCATCATCATCATCGTTTAACGTCCGCTTTCCATGCTAGCATGGGTTGGACGATTTGACTGAGGACCGGTGAAACCGGATGGCAACACCAGGCTCCAGTCTGATTTGGCAGAGCTTCTACAGCTGGATGCCCTTCCTAACGCCAACCACTCAGAGAGTGTAGTGGGTGCTTTTACGTGTCACCCGCACGAAAACGGCCACGCTCGAAATGGTGTCTTTTATGTGCCACCCGCACAAGCCAGTCCAGGGGCACTGGCAACGATCTCGCTCGAAAATCCTACAGGAGCCAGTCAGGCGGTACTGGCAACGGCCACGCTCAAAATGGTGCATCTCATGTGCCACCCGCACAAGAACCAGTCCAGGGGCACTGGCAACGATCTTACTTGGCTTGCCGGGTCTTCTCACGCACAGCCCATTTCCAAAGGTCTCGGTCCGTAGTCATCGCCTCGGTGAGGCCCAATGTACGAAGGTCTTGCCTCACCACCTCAGCCCAGGTCTTCCTGGGCCTACCTCTTCCACGGGTTCCCTCAACTGTTAGGGTGTGGCACTTTTTCACGCAGCTATCCTCCTCCATTCTCACCACATGTCCATACCAGCGCAATCGTCTCTCTTGCACGCCACAACTGATGCTTCTAATGTTCAGCTTTTCTCTCAAGATACTTACACTCTGACGGGTATTCACATTGACATTACACATATATAATGTATATACATATGTATGTATATGTATCTATCTATCTATCTATCTATCTATATTTATATATATCTATATCTATACACACACACACATATATATATATATATATATATATATATACGTGCACACACACACACACACACACGCACATGATATAACTTCCCTTAAAGGTAAATCAGATCTGCTGTTGTTAGCACATATTTATATATATAGATGACCTAAAAGAGTCTGTATATCTGTTGTTGAATAGCATTGAAGTGAAACCGAATCCCTGGATACGTGGTCAGATATCGCAAACAAACCACCATAGTTTCACTCGATCGCTCTATTAAGCGACCAATCAGCATGAAGCAATGGTGAGCACAGATTTTCTCGTACATTTTAGAATTTGACCTTGGCTCACATTTTTACCGACCAGGCCAACCAGGAAGGCGTTTAAGACAGATAGCATAGATAGATACCAGTAATCTCCGTCGTCACGAAAATAGCACAATTTTTTCCAGTTATGTTGGGTAAGTTGCATGTGGCTGCATCAATAACTTGCTGTAAACTTCAAGCAGCATCTCTATCGCCCAGTATGTAACCATTGCTTTTGTTATCTGTAGAAGGTTAACCCATTTTGCCTTTACGTGCGACTGGCCTCACAGAGGCAATGACAAAAGATCGAGACCTCTGGAGGTATGCTATGACTGAGAAGACCCGGCAAATGAAGTGAGTCCACAGCTGTAACTTACACCAGTGTTGCATAACCAGCCCACTCAAAAGTACCTTGGATCATAGGGTGACATGCCGTGCTTGAGGAGACCTATTGAGTCAAGTACATCAACATCAGCAATATCAAAAGCAAATCAAATGGAAATTGTAGCTGTGAGCCCTGTGCCGGTAGCACGTAAAAAGCACCATCCGAATGTGGCCAATGCCAGTGCCGCCTTGACTGGCTTCTGTGCCGGTAGCATGTAAAAAGCACCATCCGATTGTGGTTGATGCCAGCTCCTCTGGCCCCTGTGCTGTTGGCACGTAAAAAGCACCCACTACACTCTCAGAGTAGTTGGCATTAGGAAGGGCATCCAGCTGTAGAAACACTGCCAGATCAGATTGGGGCCTGGTGCAGCCTCCTGGCTTTCCAGACCACAATTGAACCGTCCAACCCATGCCAGCATAGAAAACAAACGTTAAACGATGATCAGAATGATGTTCACTTGTGTTGTACAGCTGCTTCTACAAGCAACCCAAGAAACAAATTTTCATTCATCAACTAAACCAGTTATCACCACAGACCAACACAACAACTTAAGACCGCGACAGTGTTTTCAATATCTGTGAGCAAACAAAAACCAAGGTGAAGTACAGAAGATTTCAGTTCATTTTTTTTTCTTCAATTGATTATTTTTTCCATACAAATATTTTATCTCTCAAACAAATCATTGATTTATGGATGATAAGCTTATATTACAATCTGTTCGGTACCAGTTTGTCTGTGAACACTTTCAGCCACTTTATTTACACTGTCACCCCTCCTCGCATCCTCACGTCTTCACTCGTGGAGCTAAACCAATCTTTAGCTATTAAATATCTGAACGAAGAAACGATCGAATTACTATCAAGCGATCTTTTAAGTTGCAGCAACTTAAAAGATTATCAAACAAAATCAATAACTTATAATGACCAGACACATATGGCCAAGAGCTTAATAGCATTCCCTTGTAATGACAAAATTGGAATTATCAAATCCTCAGTATCAAGTTCCGAACTTCTCAGCTTCATCCCTTGTTTCTTGTGAATAAATATTTTTCATTTTTCCAAACTTATACTCACTATTATTCACTAAATCTCTTTGAAGTCCATTTAACCGTTTACATTAGACGCACATGAGAAGAAACAGTGAATGAAATATGCAATTTACAATAAGAATTTATGTAAATCTGCTGTCATATTTATGTACATTTTGTGTTATCTTAACTGTGACATGTGCTTCTCTAAATATTTATATTATATATCCATTGAGAGAGAGAGAGAGAGGGAGAGAGAATACACACACATTGTATATTATATATATATATATATCATCGTTTAACGTCCGCTTTCCATGCTAGCATGGGTTGGACGATTTGACTGAGGACTGGTGAAACCGGATGGCAACACCAGGCTCCAGTCTGATTTGGCAGAGTTTCTACAGCTGGATGCCCTTCCTAACGCCAACCACTCAGAGAGTGTAGTGGGTGCTTTTACGTGTCACCCGCACGAAAACGGCCACGCTCGAAATGGTGTCTTTTATGTGCCACCCGCACAAGCCAGTCCAGGGGCACTGGCAACGATCTCGCTCGAAAATCCTACGGGAGCCAGTCAGGCGGTACTGGCAACGGCCACGCTCAAAATGGTGCATCTCATGTGCCACCCGCACAAGAACCAGTCCAGGGGCACTGGCAACGATCTTACTTGGCTTGCCGGGTCTTCTCACGCACAGCCCATTTCCAAAGGTCTCGGTCCGTAGTCATCGCCTCGGTGAGGCCCAATGTACGAAGGTCTTGCCTCACCACCTCAGCCCAGGTCTTCCTGGGCCTACCTCTTCCACGGGTTCCCTCAACTGTTAGGGTGTGGCACTTTTTCACGCAGCTATCCTCCTCCATTCTCACCACATGTCCATACCAGCGCAATCGTCTCTCTTGCATGCCACAACTGATGCTTCTAATGTTCAGCTTTTCTCTCAAGATACTTACACTCTGACGGGTATTCACATTGACATTACACATCCAACGGAGCATACTGGCTTCATTCCTTGCGAGCTTACGTATGTCCTCAGCAGTTACAGCCCATGTTTCACTGCCATGTAGCATGGTTGTTCGTACGCATGCGTCATACAGTCTGCCTTTTACTCTGAGTGAGAGTCCCTTTGTCGCCAGCAGGGGTAAGAGCTCTCTAAACTTTGCCCAGGCTATTCTTATTCTAGCAGCTACACTTTCAGCGCACCCACCCCCACTACTAACTTGGTCGCCCAGATAGCGGAAGCTATCGACTACCTCTAGTTTTTCACCCTGGAATGAGATAGAAGTTGTTTCCTGTTTGTTTGCAGTCTTTATTGCACCTGAACATCTGCCACAAACAAAAACTAACTTGCTAGTTAACCTGCCTTTGATGTTGCTGCACCTCTTATGTGTCCATAGCTTGCACCGGGTACATCTTATAGAGTTACTACCTACTCCTTTTCTACATACTGAGCAGGGCCATCTACCTGAAGGGGTTTGTGTTTTATCTACCTTCCTACTTATTAGGATTTTGGTTTTAGCTAGGTTGACTCTAAGGCCCTTCAGTTCTAGACCTTGCTTCCACACCTGAAACTTCTCCTCTAGTTCTGATAGTGACTCCGCAATTAGGGCAAGGTCATCAGCATAGAGGAGCTCCCAGGGGCAACCTGTCTTGAACTCCTCTGTGATTGCCTGGAGGACTATGGTAAATAATAGGGGGCTGAGGACGGAACCTTGGTGGACCCCTACCTCTACCCGGAATTTATTGCTGTACTCATTTCCAACCCTCACCTTACTGGCCGCATCTCTGTACATGGCTCGCACAGCTCTCACTAGCCATTCTTCTATCCCAAGTTTCCTCATTGACCACCAGATAAGGGATCGGGGGACCCTGTCAAAGGCTTTCTCCATGTCAACGAAAGCCAGGTACAGAGGTTTATCCTTGGCTAGGTATTTCTCTTGCAACTGTCTCACTAGAAATAAGGCATCAGTAGTGCTTTTACCTGGCACGAACCCAAACTGCATCTCATCTAAATTGATTCGCTCCCTAATTAGTTGGGCTATGACCCTCTCTGTAACTTTCATAACCTGATCTAACAGCTTGATGCCTCTGTAATTATTTGTATCTAAAGCGTCCCCTTTACCTTTGTAGCAGTTGACTATGATGCTGCTACACCAGTCATAGGGTATGACTCCTTCGTGTATCACCTGGTTCGTAATACGGGTGACTAGGCTATAGCCAACACTGCCAGATATTTTGAGCATCTCTGCAGTGATTCCTGATGGGCCGGGGGCTTTCCCGGTCTTCATACTCTTAATTGCTTTATCTACCCTGGTACTATCAACTCGGATAGCTGGTCCCTCTATTGGGTCGACATAAGGCAGGCTCTCTTTCTCCCATTCATTCTCTTTATTAAGCAATCTATCGTAGTGGCATCTCCAGACCTCTTTCTTTGCATCCTCATTTAATGCAAGCGTACCATCATCCATGCGAACACATTTCTCTCCTACAACATCACTATTCTCTCTCCTACACTGTCTTGCAACCCGAAATACCTCGAGTCTTTGGTCCTCACGGCGCAGAACATTGGCAAATCTTTCCTTATCTGCTTCCCCTCTGGCTAAATAAACCTGTCGCCTAGCCTCCCTTCTGGCACATTGGTACAATTCCCTGCTACCACCGTTCTTCCAGTCCTTCCAAGCTTGTTTCTTTTGTCTAATAGCCCTGTCTACCTCCTTGTTCCACCACCACGTTACTCTGGGTTGGGAGGGGACCTTACACCACCCACAAATCTGGTCGGTGGCTTTCAACAGGTTGTCCCGCAGAAATCTCCAATTGTCTTCCACGTTGTATGATGCTATATCCCCTTCTATTTCGTTAAATGCTTCAAGTAACTTGTCTCTAAGTCTCTGTCCGTTTGCAGGGTCTTTAAGCTTCCACACCCTTCTTCTCCAAGCCTGTCTAATTCTGGGCACCCATTTTGCCTTGATCCCAAAGTCGCTAACTACTAATCTATGTTGTGGGGTACATTCTTCGCCAGGGTAGGTTTTGGCATTTATAAGCCGCCCTCTTTCCCTATTTCTGGCGAGGATGTAGTCGATTTGGCTAGAGTGTCTGCCGGAGCGGTAGGTGACTAGGTGACTGGCAGGTTTCCTGAAGTTGGTATTGCAGACCATAAGATTGGTTGCATCACAGAACTCCAGCAGTCTGGTTCCCTCCTCGTTGCGGGAACCGAAGCCATAGCCTCCATGTATGCCATGGAAGCCCCCAGCACGACGTCCGACATGACCGTTGAAGTCTCCAGCCACAAAGAGAAGGTCCCTGTCACTCGTCGACGAGGTAGTTTGCAAGAGGGTGTCATAGAATTGGTCTTTCAGACCATCTGGTAGCCCAGGTTGAGGTGCATAGGCTGAGATGACAGTAGCTAATCTATGATGAAGCACTAGTCTGATCTTAAGTACTCTGTCACTTACTCTAACGACCTCGATTACCTTATCCACCCATTTCTCCGCTAGAAGTATTCCTACGCCCCCGACCCCGTCAGTGTTCCCTGCCCAGAAAATCTTGTACCTGTGTTCTTTGCCTGTGAGGAACCTTGCAGAACCTCCTCTCCATCTTACTTCCTGGATGCAGCACATATCTACGCATCTCCGTTCAAGCATCTCAACAATTTCACCAGATCTACCTTTCAGCGTGCCGACGTTGAGAGTGCCAATCCTAACAGTATGGGTGTTGGGGGTGTGGGCCTGTAGCCTGGGAAGAGGAAAAGCAGTGTCGTGTACACTCTTTTACTCAATTGTTTCAGTCAATTGACTGTGGCTATGCCAGAACACCGCCTTTAGTCAAGCAAATCGCCCTCAGGTCTTATTCTTTGTAAGCCTAGTACTTATTCTATCGCTCTCTTTGGCCAAACCGCTAAGTTACGGGGACGTAAACACACCACCATCGGTTGTCAAGCAATGTTGGGGGGACAAACACAGATACACAAACATGTACACACACACACACATATATATATATATATATATATATATATATATATATATATATATATATACGATGGGCTTCTTTCAGTTTCCATCTACTAAATCCACTCACAAGGTTTTGGTCGGCCTGAGGCTATAGTAGAAGACACTTGCCCAAGGTGCCACACAGTGGGAATGAACCCGGAACCATGTAGTCGGTAAGCAAGATACTTACCACACAACCCTGGTATTAATTTGTTCGACTAAACCCTTCCAGTCAATGCCCCAAAATGGCCGCAGTCCAATGAGTGAAACGAGTAAAGATATAAGATAAAGCTGTTAGGTTTCACTTAACGGTATCGATGTTCATGACTAGGGCATGAATGTCACTACACTGCATAGCTTCTTCCATCCTAGACAACCAAGCACCTGAAATAAGAAACCATTTTTGTCTTTATTTTCCTCTCCAGTTAATAGTATTATCTTGTTATATTCTATGGACAATAAACTAGTTAAGCTTGAGAACTTACAGCTGTATACATGAACACATCTTTAGTGAGGTGTCTCTCTGGGTTTGTGTATGTGTAAATGCTTGTGTGTGATTATTTTGTGGGGCGAATATGTGTTTGTGTGTGTATATAAAGGCCTGTATGTGTGTGTGTGTGTGTGTGTGTGTGTTAAGTGAGGTGAGGAGGGGGGTGTATGTGAATGTAAAGGCCTGTATATGAGTATGTGTGTTATGTGAGATGTGTGTATATGTGTATATAGATATATATATGTGTGTGTGTATATATATATATTTATATATGGATATATGTGTGTGTGTATGTAAAGACGTGTATATATATATATAGGTGTGTGTATGTATGCATGAGTGTGAATATATATATTTATATATGGATATATGAGTGTGTATGTAAGGACGTGTATATATATATATATATATATATATATATATATATATATATATAGGTGTGTGTGTGTGTAAATGTAAAGGCCTGTTTATTAGTGTGTGTTATGTGAGATGTGTGTATATAAATATATGTGTGTGTGTATGAGTGTGTACATATATATATGTATATGAGTGTATGTAAAGACATGTATATATATATATATAGGTGTGTGTGTGTGTGTGTTAAGTGAGGTGAGGAGAGGTGTGTGTGAATTGAAAGGCCTGTATATTAGTGTCTGTATTATGTGAGATGTGTGTATGTGTGTGTGAAGGCCTGTGTATGACTGTGTGTATATAGATATATATATATGTTTGTGTATGTGTGTGTATATATATAGATATATTTATATATATATGTATGTATGTGTGTGTGTGTATGTAAAGACGTGTATATATATGTGTGTGTATATAAAGACATGTATGTATGAGTGTGTATCATATGAGATGTGTGTGTGTATCATTTGAGATGTGAGAGTGTGTATGCGTGTCCCACGTGTGGTAAGTGTGTGTATAAATGCTTGTACACATGTATATGTTAGTATATGGGCGATGTTTGCATCAATGTGTCTGCAAGGGTGAATGCCTCTTTGCTTTCTTTAAAGTCAGTCAGTCTGTCTGTCTGTCTGCATGTATGTATGTGTGTGTGTATGTATGTGTTAGTGTGTATGCATATGTGTGCGCATGTATGCGTTTATGAATGTGTGTATATATGTGTATGTAGGTATGTTTGTGCGTATTTATGTATTTGTATATGTATGTATGTGTATATAGACATATATGTGTGTATGTATGCATGTATGCATATGTAATGCATGCATGTGTGTGTGTGTGAATGTACGCATGTATCTGTGTGTATATATATGTATATCATTCTGCAAAACTCATGAATATCTGAAAATGTATGGCCATATTTATATGTGCATGTTTGTGTGTGTATGTGCATGTGTGTGTGTGTACGAGTATGCGAACGAGTAACCATGTGTATGTCTGTGTGCGAGCATGCGAGTGAGTAACTCTGTGTGTGTGTGAGCGAGTAACTGTGTGTGTAGTGTGGTGTGGTGTATGTGTATGTGTGTGTCCTGAGTAAGCCATGAATTGCTGTCTATGTATGTATGTATCTCCTCCAAGCTCATTATTTTGAAATATCTCTTCCAAAAGGAAGCCACTCGAATTTATACAATCCACAGTGTTGATTGGTAAAAGGTGTACACAATCTTCCTCTACCTGTATCTGTAGATAAGCCTCCAAGAAGACTAACTTAGAGAATTTTTTCTCCATTTAGTTTTGAGAACACTTCTTCTGGTCTTGGTAATGGATGTGTTCAACTAAACAGTCATTTAATCCAGTTGAAAAGTCTGCACACACTTTTAGTCTATATACTCTTTTACTTGTTTCAGTCATTTGACTGCGACCATGCTGGAGCACCGCCTTTAGTCGAGCAAATTGACCCCAGGACTTATTGTTTGGAAGCCTAGTACTTATTCTATCGGTCTCTTTTGCCGAACCGAAAGGTTACGGGGACGTAAACACACCAGCATTGGTTGTCAAGCGATGTTGGGGGGACAAACACAGACACACAAACATATACACACACATACATATATATGTATGTATATATATATATATATATATATATATATATATATATACGACGGGCTTCTTTCAGTTTCCGTCTACCAAATCCACTCACAAGGCTTTGGTCGGCCCGAGCCTATAGTAGAAGACACTTGCCCAAGGTGCTACGCAGTGGGAATGAACCCGGAACCATGCGGTTGGTAAGCAAGCTACTTACCACACAGCCACTTTTGCACCTATTTATTAATTTTTTTTTCACCAAATATCCTACATAAAATGTCAACTGTTTCCATGAAATATGTCAGAGGCGTTTTTAGGCAATATAAAGTTACAGTATTTTTCGTGCTCTGTTGTTGTCAGTTTCCTATCTAAGGTCTATACTTCGAAATACATGACCCTGTATGTGCTACCTGTGGCCTATCTTTCAGAATACCAGTCTATGTATGTGCTTATGTAATACATAATCTGTATCGAACAGACTATCGAACATTGTTATACACTGCTAGTCACAATGCGTTTCCAATTCTTTCTTGACTGAGCCTGTCTTTACAACCGTGGCTCCAGTCATTTTACTAAATCGTCTTCCCATCGTTGTGGAGGGTTTCTGAGTGGCCTCCTGGATATTACTCGGCAAATGCAGGGCCTACCTGTTGTCTATGAACCTTGTGACATGTCCAGGTCCAGCAGAACTTGTACTTCCGGTGTTTCGCAGTCATGCTGTGCACTCTACATTGTTTACAAAAATTAAGGGATATCTCTGACGTCGCTCCCAGTTTCAATCGCAGTTTAAATTCTTTATTTCTAGCACAATCTATTTTCACTTATTTTAACAACCACAAACTGCATGTTAACCGTAAAAACCATGAATAACTTATTTCAGATAAATGCAGATAAAAAGCCATTGTTTTCGCAGGTTTACGTAAAGAATATGAACCTAGATATCAAATACATTCGCTTTACAATTAAATTAATTACTAGCTTTGTATTAAAAAACAATTAATTGCTCCAATTATCATTATTCTATTCTGAATACAATTCATTTCTATACAAAATTGATTTATATAAATAATCAATTATCAAACCTTTTAAATTAAATATTTGCATAAAATATTGAAACAAGTTAATTTTTGCGTTATGTTGTAGCACTTTTGTTTTCCTTTTTTTTTTAAAGGTTGTGCTGCATATTACAAAATATACATGCAGATGTGTGTATGTGTATGTGTGCAAGGACTCCATAATTTGACCTAGCCAGAAGGTCTTTTTTTCGATATAGTTCATGAAAAGGGATGAAGGCCAGATACACCAAGAGAAAAGGCAATATGGAATATGCCTCCCTCAACGAATCTCAAATTGTTAGAAACATTTTTAGGCTTGGTAAACTACTATCAAGTATATACCCCGAACATTTAGATCACAAGGGCTCCACTAAATGAGCTGTCAAAAAAGATGCAAAATGATTTTGGTTATAAAACTACCAGAAGGCGTTTGAGTTGGGAGGGTTTAGAATTCATTTTGTATTTGTTTCCGACAGATGGTCGTTGCCCAGATGATCAACCTTTCAATGAAGGAAGCTCTCTCCCTCACCTTGTCTCTTCCTTTCATCTTCACTATTATCTCTCCCTGCAATATGTGTACTGGGTGCTTTTTATGTGGCACCAGCATCAATGGGGTCACTGAATAATTTGCAATACAAAGACTCCTTGGCTGGGAGAGGAAATGATACTGAGGGAGGTGGCAGTGGAGAGGTTAAAGTAAAACAGATATGGACAGAGATAGGGGTAAAGGAAGGAGAAAGAGAGAGAGAGAGATGGTGGTGAAGGTGAATGGGGCATACCTACAAGGTAGAGGGAGGTGAAAGGGGGTGATGTTTAGAGACAGGGGGAGGGGCAAAGGTGACTGTAGCAAATAATGGGGAGAGAAATTGGAGTGGCTGGTGGGGAGTGGTGTGGTTGATATGCTAGGGCATGAAGAGAATGTAAGGATAGGCATGTGAGGGAGAGAGGAAGGGAGGGCCATACAGCAGGTGGTGATCATGGTGGGTGGTGGTGCAATTTTGCACCAAGATTTAACATTAAATTAGGGGTGTGAATTATACATGAGCATGACATGCATGAGTGTGACCTAAACAAGGGTGTGACTTAAACGCAAGTGCAACTTAAACACGAGTGTGACTTACACACGAGTGCGACTTATACATGAGTAAATATGGTAAATACATTTATTAAATATACTTTTTGGACATTTTGAGCAAAATGTGGAAAAATACTTTTATTTGTTCTCAAGTGCACTTTGATAACTGAACAAACAAATGGTTAGAAACCACTGGAGCAGTTAATAATACTAACCTGGTAGATAAGTGGGATATAATTTATCAACCTTGGATGGATAAAAGGCAAAATTGGACTGAGCGGAATTTGAACTCAGAATGTAAAGGGGTGTAGCTGAAGGCCACGACCTATTTTTCAGATGCTCTATCAATTCTCCTTTCTACCCAATTGCAATGCAAGTAATAAAAATAACAACTATTTCTAACATAGGCACGCTGCCATCAATGTAGTGGGCGAGGAAACGATCAATTACGTAGAACCCGAAAGGATGAAAGGTTAAGTTGACCTTGGCAGGATTTGAACTCTGAACGTAAGGATAGACGAAATGCCGCTAAGCATTTTGCCCAGTGTGCTAACGATTCAGCCAACTAACCACCTTAATGATAACAACAACAACAACAATAAGAATAATAATAATAATAATAATAATAATAATAATAATAATAATAATAATAATCCTTTCAGCTAAAAGCATAAGGTCTGAAATTTGTGAGGAGGGGGATAATCGATTAGATTGATCCCAGTATGCAACCGGTATTTAATTTATCGACCCTGAAAGGATAAAAGGCAAAGTCGACCTTGGCAGAATTTGAACTCAGAATGTAGTGATAGGCGAAATACCGCTAAGCATTTCAGCCGGTGGGCTAACAATTCTGCCAGCTCATCTATAATAATAATAATAATAATTATAATAATAATAAGAGCTGCACAATATATTCACTGGGTAATATGCAAAAACCTGGACTTGCCCCATGATAAAAACTGGTGGGAACACAAACCACCCCCAGTACTTGAAAATGATCACATTGCACTCCTCTGGAACTTCACCATTCAAACTGACAGAAAGATAGACGCAAATAGGCCAGACATCATACTGAAAGACTTCAGACAAAAATCATGCCTCCTCATTGATATGACTGTCCCAATTGATATAAACGTATCTGTCAAGACCTACCAAAAACTGAGCAAATATAAAGATCTTGAAATAGAAATTAGCAAAATGTGGAATCTGAAGACGAAAACAATACCTATTGTCATAGGTGCCCTGGGAATGACAGCGAAACGGGCTGATTACTACCTAGCTCAGATACCAGGAAACCCCAAAATGGCTGAAGTCCAAAAGATAGTGCTCATGGGAACCGCCCATATCCTACGTAAAATACTGTCTATGTGATCTCAAATTTTAAAGCAAACATAATTTTCTTATGGTTTCTTAAACATTCACTTGAACAAAACTGTACAAATCCAAATATATGGTACCCTAGGCATAACACCTACATGAACTTCTAACTTGTTGTCTCTTGAGGTCTCTGGGTGAGACTTGGATCCAACTTGTACAAATGCAAAACAAAAGTCAAACATAAAATAATAATAATAATAATAATAATAATGGTTTCAAATTTTGTCACAAGAGCAGCATTTTTGGGGGGAGGGGATGAGTCGATTACACTGACCTTGGTGTTCGACTGGTACTTATTTTTATCGTCCCCAAAAGAATGGAAAGCAAAGTTGACCTCTGTGGAATTTGAACTCAGTATGCAGCGATGGGCAAAATACTGCTAAGCATTTCGTCCAGTATGCTAATAATTCTGCCAGCTCACTGCCTTAATAATAATAATAATAATAATAATAATAATAAGGATGATCCTTTCTACTATAGGCACAAGGCCTGAAATTTGGGGGTGGGGTGCTAGTCGATTACATCAACCCCAGTGTGTAACTGGTACTTATTTCAGCAACCCCAAAAAGATGAAAGGCAAAGTCAACCTCAGTGGAATTTGAACTCAGAACGTAGTGATGAGTGAAATACTGCTAAGCATTTCGTCTGGTATGCTAATGATACTGCCAGCTCACCTATAATAATAATAATAATAATAATAACAATAATAATAATAATAATAAGAAGAAGAAGAAGAAGAAAAGGAGGAAGAAGAAGCGGAAAAGGAAGAAGAAGTAGTAGTAGTAGTAGTAGTATATATTTGCCATTTTGTAGTCAAAGTCAGAAATCACATCAATTTTTTTTTAATACAAATAAAAATAAACTAAAATATAATCTGCTCTTCTGGGAAACTGACATGATGGTATGTCTTAGAGTTTATGTGTGGAATTGGCAATGGAAGTATGTTTTCAGCAAGGACACAAGAGGAGTTATCTTCTGTTTAGGAGCCCTTCACTTTACGGATCATTTTCTCCATCATGTCCCACTGTTCTGGAGTAATGTCGATGAGGCTGTTGAACTCCCCGGCCATACTTGGATACTCGCCTCCATCAAAACGGAAAACCTGAAGAAAGAAAGAGAGAAGGAGTAGTTGGAGAACAAATGAGAGAGAGAGAGAGAGAGAGATAATAGTAGAGAAAGAAACATGTCATGTACAAGCTTTTATCACTGTAATCCAATGGCATACAGACGTTTCTTTATGGTGACCTCAGTTGTCATTCTGTCTACTGAACGTCCTATGGCAGAGTGGCGATGTGTGCAGACCTAAGCAGTTGGAAGAGCACCATAAGTTGCAAGTTTTGTCTGTTATTTATGTTCCAAACCATGCAGATCTGTAACAATGACAATGGCAAAGCACCAAGAGACAGCAACCGTCAGTGAAGATAGAGCAATAACCATATATGTGCATGTGTGTGTGTGTACATATATATATATATATATATAAATTCACACACACACACACATACATATATATCAACATCATCCATATGTATACACACACACATATATACATGCATATATGTATGTATATATACACACACACACACACACATATATATATATACATACATATATGTATATATATATACACAGATGATGATGATATATATATATATATATATATACGACGGGCTTCTTTCAGTTTCTATCTACCAAATCCACTCACAAGGCTTTATTCGGCCCGAGGCTATAGTAGAAGACACTTGCCCAAGGTGCCACGGAGTGGGACTGAACCTGGAACCATGTGGTTGGTAAGCAAGCTAGTTACTACACAGCCACTCCTACGCCTATATATATATATATATATATATATATATATATATATATATATGTTCTTAGGAAAGGCATCCAGCCGTAGAAACCATGCCAAATCAGACTAGAGTCTGAGAAGAAAAAAAGAAGAAAACAACAACAGAAAGAGAACAACATAAAATATGCAAATATGGAAAAAAATGAAGAATTTCAAAGAGAAACTTACAGCACCAGTGACCCAGTTGGAATAATCACTGACTAGGTAAAGTGCCAAATTGGCTAATTCTTCTGGTTCACCCAAGCGTCCAACAGGAATCCGTTTCTTGACAGCCTTTTTGAAAGAACCGGTAGGGTCAAGGCGGCTGAAGGCTCCCTGAATGAGAAACACAAAAGATTATACACAGGTGTATACATGTCCTAACGTTTAAAATGTGGCGTAGATAAAACAGGGGACAACTGATGAAGGGGTTGTTTTTTTATGTGGCCTGTCTCGTTTCTCTATTTGTTTCTTTCGTTGTTTCAATAAAGTTCGTTTTCCATGGTCTGGGGTCGATTTGTTCGACTAAAGGTGGTGCTCCAGCATGGCCACAGTTAAATGACTGAAACAAATAAAAGAATAAAAGAATATATATATACATGACTGATGTCTGTGTCACCTCACTGGCACCCATGATGGTGACATATAAAAAGCACCATTCAAATATGGTCTTTGCCAGGGCTGCCTAACTGGCACCTGTGCCAGTGGCTCGTAAAAAGCACCCACTAGACTCTCAGAGTGGTTGGCATTAGGAAGGGCATCATGCTGTAGAAACCTTGCCAAATCAGATTGGACCTGGTGCAGCCTCCCGTTTACCAGTCCTCAGTCAAACTGTCCAACCCATGCCAGCATGGAAAGCAGACATTAAACATCGATGATGGCAATGATGATATACATTATATATATATATATATATATATATATATATATATATATATATATATATAAATATATATATATGATGATATATACATTATATATATATATATATATATATGTATGTGTGTGTGTGTATAAGAAATTTTGAATTTAGTTCATAGACCCCCGGTACTACCTTTGTGGACCAACAAGGATCTGTGGACCCCAGGTTGTTCCCAAACTTTTGGGGTGCTGCCCCCTTGACACCCAGGCCACATTCCTAGGGCTCCCACTCCCAACTAACCATCACAAACATAGACCTCTTTCTGAAACAAATTCAAAGCAATTGTATTTCACAAATAAAACCTAACGTATTGAACCCATTATTTTGTTGTTTGTACATGAATCCCTACCCCATTATCGCCCCACTTTTTACAAGAATCCCAACCCCATTATCGCCCCACTTTGGGAACCACTGCTTTATATGAAAAACATGAAATAACAGTTGACCATTAATAGAATTGTTCGATATGTGTAAGGGAGATAACTTTCACGGTTTTGGAGAGAGAAATGTCAAGATTGGAGGGACCCACGACAGAAGGAGTGAGGTTCATGACAAAGGAAGTGTAAAGAGACAAGAGAAAGAGTGGTGGAATTCGATCTCAGGCTGTTGAACCTCAGAGTTGATATAATATTGGATAATATTTAAGACACAAACACTGCTAATATGGAAAATGAAAAAGATGGTAGACTTAACCATTTTGGTGCCACAGTTTCTCATGGTATATATATTCCCCACCTGGACGGGACGGTGGTCCATCGTAGGATTACTTATTTTTGCCAGTGGAGTGGACTGGAGCAATGTGAAATGAAGTGTTTTGCTCAAGAACACAATGTGTCACCTGGTCCAGGAATCGAAATCACAATCTTACGATTATGAGTCCAATACCCTAACCACTTAGCCACATGCTTCCACATGCAAGCAAAATGGTAAAGTGGAGATCAATAGTAACAGTTTAAGGCAAGTGAAGTTTTGATTTAGTACATGTACCAGTGGCACGTGGAAAACAACATGTGAGCGTGGTCGTTACCAGTGCCACCGGACTGGCTCCTGTGCAGGTGGCATGTAAAAAACACTTTTTGAGTGTGGTTGTTGCCAGAACCACCTAACTGGCCCTCGTGTCGGTGGCACGTAAAAAGCACCCACTACACTCTTAGAGTGGTTGGTATTAGGAAGGGTATCCAGCTGTAGAAATTTTGCTAGATCAGACTGAGCCTGGTGCAGTCTCTGGTTCACCAGTCCTCAGTCAAACCGTCCAACCAATGCCAGCATGGAAAGCGGACATTAAACAATGATGATGATGATATATGTATTGCAAGAAACAGCTGGGTTTCCTTCTTTAACATTTTACATTGTTCAACCTATACGAGTTAATGGGTGAAAAACAAAATAGGAATTTTGAAAGAAGTTTCTATAAAACCAGTTTTTAAACATCAAATGGCTACAGGGGTCCACCAGAGAAAATAGTAATCAAAGGGGTCCATAGATAAAATATGGTTGAGGATCCCTGCTTTTAGATGTATGTATTGGTATTTATTGCAAGAAACAGCTGGGTTTCTTTCTATAACATTTTATGTAGTTCAACCTACACAAGTTAATGGGTGAAAAACAAAATAAGATTTTGAAAGAAGTTTCTACAAAACTAGTTTTTAAACATCGAATGGCTATGGTGGGGTCCACCAGAATAAAATAGTAGCCAAAGGGGTCTGTAGATTGAAAATGGTTGAGAACTGCTGATCTAGAAAACATGATAATCAAAAAGAATTACTTACCTTAGTCTCAATAGGCCCTGGTGCAATACAATTAAACCTTAATCCATAGCGACCCCATTCAGATGCTAGAGACCTAAATACAAAATTGAAAGGAATGCAAGAATTTGGGATATCAATTTCGAACCAACAAAGTGAACATGATTAAAACATGATGTTTAACCAAAAGGTTTTGTGGTTTATTGTATAATGGCATCGTATATTGACATAATTCTCTATTTTTGTTTTACTTGTTTCAGTTATTGGACGGTGGCCATGCTGGGGCACTGCCTTGAAGGGTTTAGTCAAATAAATCGACCCTGGGACTTTATTATTTTTTTTAAAGCCTGGTACTTATTCTACCAGTCTCTTTTACCAAACTGCTAAGTTATGGGGATGTAAACAAACCAACACCGGTTGTCAAGCCTTGATGGTGGGCAGAGAGACAGACAGACACGCATGTACGACCCATCCTTGACATCTGCAGACTGAACAGCAAAATAAGTCCAACAACTGCACACGCACGCGCACCCCTATCCCTATATAACCACCATTCATTCTTCTCTTTCCATCACTTTCCCCTTCTCCCCACAAAATACACACAGAAATAACCACATAACTGAACTAACGTTCGCACCGGTCAAACAGTATAAACAACAGGAAAGACTTCTGCCCATGTCCCCCTCCATTTTCTCTCAAGTTTGTTTATTAAAAAAAATTTTTTTGCCAAAAAACCCCGTTTTCGGATACGGAGGTTCCGGAAAATTGCCAAAATCCGGCATTGTAAAATTCCCCCCTCCTTTCCCACTCCCCAAATTCTTCAATTTTGACTTTTTTCCCCAACACTAACCCTAACCGTAACTACAGAAATGTTTTCAAATTTTTGTCCGAATCATAATGTCCGTGTTTTTCCGCATATTTAGAAAAAAAAAAAAAAATCCTTAAAAAAAAATTTTACAAAATGTTTTGGAAATTTTTTTCAGAATCATAATCTCCGTATTTTCCCGAATATTTTGAAAACAAAATTCTGAAAAAAGTAAAAAAAAATGAAGGAAATGGGGGCGAGGTGGGAGTGGGGGTGGTAATTTAAAAATGTCGACTTTTTGTCAATTTTTTGCAGATTCGTATTCTCTCCGCAGCCGAAAAGAGGGCTTGTGTAGAAAAAAAAAAAAATTTTAAGGGTGTTTTTTTTTGGAGGGGGGGGGGGAAGTCTTGCCAAACAACCCTCTGTTAAACATCCATTAATGTTATATCACCTAAAGAAATGTATCCGTAAAGATAATCTACCCGATACCCACGGATGCTACGGGCTACACTGTAACCATCTAAAGAATACGGACTGTGATCCTAACAGACGTAATTTGTGGAAACACGCATAGCGATACATAAAATGTTCATAAATTACATCGAAGGATTATTGTTATTATTCTTATATTTATCCTACATTATATCGGTACAGCTCGATGCAACATCAAAAAACTGGTTCACCAGTCAGCTTCATTAGACTGTAGCCGTCATAATGGAATAGAAGATTTATTTGCATATTCAAAACATTTCCTTTAAACAAATTTATGGATACACACACACACACGTATACACACATGTGAGTGTGTGTATCTTGTGTGCGTTAGTGTTTGGCCAACACAATCATTTGACAACCACGTTGAATTACGGTTCGGCAACAGAAACTGAGCACCAGTTTTAAGAAAATAATCATTGGGTCGATTTGTTCGACCAAAATTCTTCGGACGAAGTCAAACGACTGAATCAAGGTTAAAAAAAAAAAAAACGAAAAATATTCATAAACATGTAAGGGAGATAATTATTAACAAAACATTAGGAAGTAAAAAGTTACGTCCCTTTAGTTTGTTATGAATTACTTCCCTTGATTTTACTAACTTTTTTATATAACGATAAATAACACAATTTGGAGGTAGAGCATCCGACATTTCGTCATGCTTTCATAGTCAATCTAATGAAGTGAGCCGCTGAACGCTAGAAATAACACCAAATTCGTCTAAGGCTATAATAGAAAACACTTGCACAGTGGAACTGAACCTATATACTCTCTCTCTATTTTACTCTTTTACTTGTTTCAGTCATTTGACTGCGGCCATGCTGGAGCACCGCCTTTAGTCGAATCAAAACGACCCCAGGACTTATTCTTTAGAAGCCTAGTACTTGTTCTATCGGTCTCTATTGCCGAACCGCTAAGTTACGGGGACGTAAACACACCAGCATCGGTTGTCAAGCGATGTTGGTGGTGGTGGTGGGGGGTCAAACACACACACAAACATATACACACACATACATTTATATATATATATATATACGACGGGCTTCCTTCAGTTTCCGTCTACCAAATCCACTCACAAGGCTTTGGTTGGCCCGAGGCTATAGTAGAAGACACTTGGCCAAGGTGCCACGTAGTGGGACTGAACCCGGAACCATGTGTTTGGTAAACAAGCTACTTACCACACAGCCACTCCTATATATAATTATATATATATATATATATATATATATATATATATATATATATATATATATATATATATATATAAATATGCCCAGTTTGGATTTGGGAAGACCAAAATTCAAATGAGAAACCAATATACAGTTATCCATAGTGTATAGTTCATTTTGATAGTGACAGACCCGATGGGGAGCTTGTCCACTTGAAGTACAGAGATGAAACACAGACCAGGTAAAACATTGATGTATCATCTGGATACATGAAATGAATGAGATCTCTCAGTGGGGTCTCACACTATCAAAATAAACTATTCAGACATGGCTGTGTGGTTCAAGAATCTCACTTTGCTACCATGTGGTATCGGGTTCAATCCTGATGCAGAGCCCCTTTGGCAAGGTCTTCTACTATGGCCCTGGGTCGAGTGAATTTGGTAGACAAAAACTGTGTGGAGTCCTGTTGCATGAGAATACGAGGGTGGTTGGGTGGGCTGAAAGGTTCATGGCTTGGGTAAAAGAAAATACAGGAGGATCAGTTAATTATGATTTTATTCACCATATTCCCCCTCTCAGATTCACACAATGACTGTAATGGCCCTTCAGATATTCTAAGCCTTGTAAAAGAACTTTGAAGGTTGTGCTTCCAAGCAGGCCTTTCTTTCATGATACCCCTAAAACCAGGAATTTTGCAGCACCCCTTCATCATCATTATAGTTTAACGTCCGTTTTCCATGCTGGCATGGGTTGGGCAGTTTGATCGAGGTTTAGGGGGCCAGTGGCTGCACCAGGCTCCAATCTGATTTGGCAAAGTTTCTACAGCTGGATGCCCTTCCTAACGCCAACCACTCCGAGAGTGTAGTGGGTAGTGGGTGCTTTGATGTGAGACACATACATGTGTGTCCGTATCCTTACGATTGTGCTGGTTCTTGACTACCTCTTGACAACCAGTTTTGCTTTGCTTATGTTCTTGTGACTTAGCAGTTCAGCAAAAGGAATCCATAGAATAAAGATCAGACTAAAAAAAAAGTAAGTACTGGGACCAATCCATTTGACTAAACTGTTTAAGGACTGATCCATTTGACTAAACATGCACTAGCATGGCCACAGTTCAATGACTGTGGATATAAGAAATAAGAAATGGATATAAGAGAAAAACAATGCATGCACACACATGCATGCACGTGTGTGCACACAGACATGAACATACATACACAAACACACACACACACATATTTAAAAGAAACGAATAAAAATGTCTTACATGCTAAGAGTTTCAACTCCAGACTTGGCAGAAGCACTTGGTACTACAAATCCTGAACCGCTCATGGTATAAACAGTTGTGATGGACAGGAAAGCAGCAGCTAACATGAAAAATAAAACAAAGAAAAAACCCTTAAGAATTCATCATGGATGGTTTGACAGGATCTGGCCAGGCGGGAGCCTGCACCAGGCTTCGGTGTCTGTTGTGACACAGTTGGAAAGGCATTTTCTTCAACAAAGACATGAAGCTCAAAATGCGACTTGATGAATTCTTTGAGTAAAGACCAGGTGGTTTCTACCATTGAGGCATTGACAAACTAGTAGAATATTGGCTTTAAATTTTGGCACAAAGCCAGCAATTTAGAGTGGAGGGGGGTAAGTTGATTACATTGACCCCAGTGCATAACTGGTACTTGTTTATTGACCCTGAAAAGACGAAAACCAAAGTTGACTCTGGCAATATTTGAACTCAGAATGTAAGGTTGGAAGAAATGTTGCTAAAATTTTTTACCAGTATGGAAGCGATTCTGCCAGCTCACTGTCTTTAACCCTTTTGTTACCAACCTGGCTGAAACTACCTCTGGCTCTGTAGTACAAATGTCTTGTTTTCAAAAGTTCTGAATTAAAATCTTCCACCAAACCTTAGTCACAATTTATGTTCCTAACACTAGCTTAATGATAACTAAGTTATTTTACTAAATTCTTTGTTATATTTAAAATTAATTGAAAGAAACACAGAGCATCCCAAAAGAAATATGGTAATGAAAGGGTTCAGTCAGTGGAATGTTGGCAAGAATTTGTGAACAAAGAAGAAGAATATATCATTGACTGATTTGTTAGAATTTCTGATGAAAAATAAGGATTAAAATAAATGGTAAAAAAAAAAAATGAACAAATTCATTTGATAACCCAATAGATACTATTTTCTCCAGACATGTTGATAAAATCCATCAAAAATACAGACAAAACATTCAGGAAATTCCAAAGACATATTGTCATTAATTTACCTTGTTTGGCTTCAATGAGTCGTTTACCAATTTCAAGAGTCACATTGGCAGTGCCGTTTAATACAATGTCTGTGACGGTCTTCCAAGCATTAGCAGAAAGTCGTTCTGTTGGTGATATAAAGTTGCCAGCAGCATTATTGATAATAATGTTGGGGAGACCAAATGAATATTCGCATTTGTTGACAGCAGCTTCGATGGCTTCTACATCCCGGACATCTGCAGCGACGGGAACGACCTGTAGAAATACATCAAAATGCAACTTTTCAGCAAATACTGAGATATTTCGGGATACAAATGTTTGTTGTTGGCACTCCGTTGCTTACGATGTCGAGGTTTCCAGTTGATCCGATCAACGGAACAGCCTGCTCGTGAAATTAACGTGCAAGTGGCTGAGCACTCCACAGACACGTGTACCCTTAACATAGTTCTCGGGGATATTCAGCGTGACACAGTGTGACAAGGCTGACCCTTTGAATTACAGGCACAACAGAAACAAGAAGTAAGAGTGAGAGAAAGTTGTGGTGAAGGAGTACAGCAGGGTTCGTCACCGTCCCCTGCTGGAGCCTCGTGATGCTTTTGGTGTTTTCACTCAATAAACACTCACAACGCCCGGTCTGGGAATCAAAAGCGCGATCCTATGACCGCGAGTCCTCTGCCCTAACCACTGGGCCATTGCGCCTCCACATGGATACAAATGTATGGCATTAGGAAAGGGATTCAGCTATAGAAACTATGTCCAGCAGGGAAAAACTAGATGTTAAATGATGAATGGTAAAGGATTAACTTATGGCAGATACAATGACCCCTAAATCTACCAAATACTGCAACATGAGAACGTCAGATGAAGACATAGAATATCAAAAGAGAAATCATATTACGGTGTTGCCAGTTTTCTGAGAGATTTCATCAGCTGCCTTGTTTAGAGCTTCTAGATTTCTGCAAATAAAATGAAAATCTAAAATCAATTATCTTTTTTATTAGAGGCACAAGGTCTGACATTTTTAGGGAAAGGTTAAGTTGATGACATCATTGAGCCCCTTACACAACTGGTACTTGTTTTTGACCATGGAAGGATGAAAGGCAAAGTCCACCTTGCTAGAATTTTAAAGACGGATGAAACGCTGCTAAGCATTTTCTCCAGTGTGGTAACAATTCTTCCAGCTCACCGCCTTAAAATACATAATAATAATAATAATAATAATAAAAATGCTTTCTAATCGATGTATCAATACCAATAGATGACAATGTTTCTCTAAAAGAAATGGAGAAACTATCAAAATACAAAGACCTAGAAATAGTGGTAATTCGAATGTGGAATCTAAAAACAGAAACAATTCCTATCATAGTAGGTGCCTTAGGTATAACAAAAAATATTCAGACAAATACATAACAAAAACACCAGGACTTACAAATATATATAACATACAGAAAATTGCACTACTGGGCACTGCACACATCCTACACAAAACACTTTCAATACAGTAACCATAAGAGCATCACAGCAAACCACAGCACATACCTAAGGCACACAGAGCTGCGCTCGGTAGTGAAGTGAAAGCACGTTATAAAAATAAAACTACTGAATAATAATAATAATAATAATAATAATAATAATAATAATAATAATAATAATCCTTTCTACTATAGGCACAAGGCTTCAAATTTGGCGGAAGGGATTAAGTCGATTACATTGACCCCAGTGTGTAACTGGTGCTTAATTTATTGACCCCGAAAGGATGACAGGCAAAGTTGACCCTGGTGGAGTTTGAACTCAGAACATGAAGACAGAGGAAATACTGCTAAGCTTTTCATTCAGCGTGCCAATGGTTCTACCAGCTCACAGCCTTAAAAAAGACATAAATAAATAAATAATAATAAATATAATATAAACAATAAAAATCTTCTCTGTTAGAGGCACATATATATACATAAATAAATATATATATATACATAAATAAATATATATATATGGTGCCATGCAAAAATCATTCTGTCCACCCTGCTGGGTGGGTGCTTGGTGTTAGGAAGGGTATTCAGCTGTAAAAATCATGCCAGAACAGACACAGAAGAGCTTGTTAAACTATCCAGCCTATGCCAGCATGGAAGGTGGACGTTAAACGATGATGATGATTATATATATGTATGCTGAGACCCCCTTCGGTCATGACTGACCATGGGATTGCACCTAGAAAGTTACCCTCCCAGGCACAAGTCCAGGCAAGGTTGTTTATGGAAGACCAGCAATCACCTATGCATACCAGCCTCCTTTCTCCACGCCACCAGTGTTATCCAAGGGAAAGGCAAAGGGGCCGATATAGCTTGGCACCTGTGACATTGCAACTCATATCTACAGCTGAGTGAAATGGAACGACATGAAATAAAGTGTCTTGCTCAAGAACACAACATGCAGCCCGTTCCGGAATTCGAACTCACAACCTCATGATTGTAAGCTCGACGCTCTAACCACTGAGCCATGCGTCTTCACTATATATATATATATATATATATGTATGTATGTATGTATGTATGTATGTATGTATGTATATATATGTATATATATATATATATATGGGAGAATATACAAAAAATAACAACAGACGAGGACAGGTGGTGTAAATAACAAAAGTGATATATATATATATATACCGTAAATCCTCGAGGGTAATCCGCATTTTTCCCCAAAATCTAAAGGTCAAAAATTAAAAATATTTTCTAAGCAATGTCTGAGTCTCTATTTGCTGTCCGGCAATGTTTATTCAGACGCCGGGCTTGTAACTGATAGTGATAAATATGTAAAGGCAATTTACTTAATATTTATTTTTCACAGACGTTATTACTGTTATTTTTTAAATCTTCTGCAAACAAAGTGCACAAAAAGCTACACATTTGCATTATGTTGTATATACAATAATAATAAAGGACGTTACCGTATATACGTTTACAAACCAAGGATGTTATATAGACCTCCTTGACTCAAGTTAGAGAAGGGGTGCGTATTATACACAAGGTTTAGGTTTTTCAGAGGTACAGCCCCCTAAAAATCCCCTGCGTATTATACTCGAGGATTTACGGTGTATATATATATATATATATATATATATATATATATATATAATTGTTGATACGTTGAGAAAATGGTGAATGGATTGAGAGTTGGTGTGTAGTACAAGCTGATATACAAATACAATGATAAAAGAGCGCTTATTAAAGAATACAAAAGGTGTTGAAGATTACTCACCTGCTACATATTACCACAGCGGCACCAAGCTCTGAAAGCATTGTTGCCATGGCTTTTCCCAAACCAGTGCCACCGCCGGTAATGAAAGCGACTTTACCTTGGAAAGTATCTTTAGGTAACATTGGTGTGATTTTGGATGGGAAGAACTTAGCATGAGGCTGGTCAGCATATTGGGCTCTGGAAACCACATTGGATACTCCGGATAACAGTAACTGGAAACAGTAAAAAGAAATTAATGATAATAATAATAATAATAATAAAAATAATCTGAAGAAACTTGTTCAGTAGAGTTGGCGATGTTTAGTAGATATAGTAAGTCTGGCATAGAAAGCAAGAATGAGAGAAATAGTATGTTTGGCAGAGAGAGGGAGAAAGAGAGAGAGAGAGAGAGAGAGAGAGAGAGCAAGTCTGGTAAAAATAACAAGCCTGACAGAGATAGTAAGGTTTAAAAAAAAAAAAAAAAGGAAAATCGAAAGACTATATTCACATGATCACATGACCAATCAGACTATCAGGTACGGTTACAATTCCCTGGCCACAATGCATTTTGCATTGTTTTAGCCTTCAAATAGCATCATCCTGCTGGTTAGAAAGGTGAGCAGGCCCAAATTCCTGCTGGTCAAAAGGGGAACTGGGACAAAGTGATATGAAGTGTTTTGCTCAAGAATACAATATGCTGCCGGGTCTGAGAATCGAACCCCCAATCTAGAAATTGTGAGTTTGGCAGCCTAACCACTAGGCCACAGATTATATTATGCAAAGAAATTTATACAGGGTCAAAAGGTCATCAACTGACAAAGGTATACCAAAACCCAAGTATTGGGGTGGGCAGACATAACAATGACAGCAGCAACAACAACAAGAGGACTTTCCATTTATCATATAGGGGACAGAAAACATTCAATATAAATTGTTTACTTTTCTAGTTTGTGTTTTTCAAGCTCCCAGAGCTTGAAAAAGGGGCAGGGGTATAAAAAAGGGATAGGATTTAATTGACATCATTTGAGCATGATCGTTGCCAGTGCTGCCTTTATGGTTCCTGTGCCAGTGGCATGTAAAAAGCACCATTCGAGCATGGTTGGTGCCAGTACCGCCTGACCGGCACGTAAAAAGTACCCTTCGAGTGTGGTTGATGCCAGTACTGCCTGACCAGCTCCTGTGCTGGTGGCACATAAAAAGCATCATTTGAGCATAGTCGATGCTGGTACTGCCTGACTGGCCCTCATGCCGGTGCACGTAAAAAGCACCCACTATACTCTCGGAGTGGTTGGCATTAGGAAGGGCATCTACCTGTAGAAACTTTGCCAGATCAGACCAGAGCCTGGTGCAGCCTTCTGGCTCGGCAGCCCTCAGTCAAACCGTCCAACCCATGCCAGCATGGAAAGCGGACGTTAAACGAATGATGAAACTGCAGCTATGGCTGATGCCAGTGTTGTGTAACTGGCGAATACGAACGTTGGGTGATATGCTGAGCTTGAGAAGGAGACCCATCAAGCCAAGTGTTATTGTAGTCATGGCTGATGCCTGTGCCACCTAACTGGCATGTAAAAAGCACCCTTGAATATATGCCGTTCTTGAGACGACCCATCAAGCCAAGTAAGATCGCGGTTGTGGTTGATGCCAGTGTTGCAGAACTGGCACTCATGCTAGTGGCACATGAACGTTGGGCCTCACGGAGGTTGTGACAAGTAACCTAACCGAGACCTTTGGAGATATGCTGTGCTTGAGAAGACCCGTAAAACCGAGTGAGATCATAGTCATGGCTGATGCCAGTGTCACATAACTAACACCTGTGCCAGTGGCACATAAGAAGCACCTGCTATACTCTTGGAGTGGTTGGCATTAGGAATGGCATCCAGCTGTAGAAACCATGCAACATCAGATTGGAAAATGGTGAAGCTCCCAAGCTTACTAGTTTTCAGTCAAACTGTCCAACCTATGCCAGCATGAAAAAACGGACGTTAAATGATGATGATGATGATGCTAGATTATGGATCAAGGGCCACGTCCAGATTACCCACTTAGAGTTGTCAAATGAAAACAATAAAAAAGTGTAGTTCTATATCTATATATATATATAAATATCTGTCAAATGTAAATAATGTAAATAAAAAGTGTGTCAGGTTAAAATGTGGGATGAAGAGTTGCTGGTGGTATTGTATGCTGTACTGGTTTACAAAAATCTTATCAATGAATTAGAAATAGCTCTGTTGTGAATGATAGAGCTGTAACATTGCAGATTTTAAAGGATTAAATCGCACTAGTTATTTATCATACACAACATTATATTTTCTGTCTGTCAACCTATCTATCTGTCAGTTTGCTTGTGTGGTGTATATGTACACATGTACACACACACACATATATATATATATATATATATATATATATATATATATATATATATAGGTGCAGGAGTGGTTGTGTGGTAAGTAGCTTGCTAACCAACCGCATGGTTCCGGGTTCAGTCCCACTGCGTGGCACCTTGGGCAAGTGTCTTCTACTATAGCCTCGGGCCGACCAAAGCCTTATGAATGGATTCGGTAGATGAAAACTGAAAGAAGCTCGTCATATATATATATATATATATATATATATATACGACGTGTATATATATATATATATATATATATATATATATACACACACACACACATGTATGTGTGTGTGTGTGTGTGTGTTTGTCCCCCACCCACCCCAACATTGCTTGACATCTGATGCTGGTGTGTTTACATTCCCGTAACTTAGTGGTTTGGCAAAAGAAACTGATATAAGTAGTAGGCTTAACAAAAAATAAGACCTGGGGTCGATTTGCCCGACTAAAGGTGGTGCTCCAGCACGGCCTCAGTCAAATGACTGAAACAAGTAAAAGAATAAAAGAATATATATATATATATATATATATATATATATATAGGGGCATACACACATGACAGAAGTAAATAGACACTCTATAAAACATTGTTTTATGTTAAAAGATGCAAAGTAAATTTAACCCTAGGACGATTTGCAAACAGAAAATAAAGGGACGTAACTGAAATACAAGACACTGAATCACTCTATCATTACTAAGCGCCCTTAGAATTTGTAAATATTATGGGAGAGACAAAAGGAAGACGTGCCAAATGAATTAAGAATCGGGAAATGGTAAGATAGAATGCAAAGGCAGTTCTACTAGGATTTGACGCTAGAACCATGAAGCACCAAACTGTCTGGTTACAGTAAAAGCGTGCAGTGAGGGATCTCTGCTGCATGTTGCCATAACCATTGTCAACAGCGCCTCGGAAGAGCTTCCATAGTTCCCGGTTTCTGGAACTGCTAGAAATAATAACTAAACCGTCTTCGAACCATGGCTTAGTGTTTTACAAAAGGAGAAGGGATACCAGGTTATGTGGTGCGGTACTACTAAAGCAGCGCGGACCCGAACGCGCAGTCGCGCGTCCACGCTAGCTAGTCTTGAGTGGTCGATCCTAACCCTAACCCTATCCCTAACCCGCGTGTGCAAATGAATACGTGTTTAGGATTAGGGTTAGGATCGACCACTCACGACTAGCTAGCGCGGACGCGCGACTGCGCGTTCGAGTCCGCGCTGCTTTAGTAGTACCATGTGGTGCTATATATAAAGACCGGTAAATAACAAAAGTACGATGGTTGATATTAGAAGGAATCTGCTATTTATTCCTTGCTGGAATACTTTTGATAATATGGCTCCTTGACCAGGTTTGACCTAGGGCTAAACGACAACATACACGAGAAACAATTATATACACAGAAAATAAACATCGAAGCAATACACTCACTGGTTGTTTGTGAAGTTCTGTAAAGTTCCAGTTCCGAGTAATGGCCAACCAACGGGACGGACTCGTACGTAGCAAAAGAGAACACATTGTTGTAGATTACTATTTCTTGGTTCACATGTAACACTGCTGCCTGGAAGAGGACGTTTTATAAAGTCGTATTACTGTTGATGTTTGTGGTTATTACTCCTGATTAGTACGGTGTGGGAGTATACAATAAAATCAGCGATAACGAATAAACGTCTTTGTTTGAATATTGTTTTTTTCTTTTCTTTTTAGAGTATATAATCTATTCTGATTTGTCAAGTAAGAATAAGTGATTTAACATCAAGTGAACTTCAGACTTTCTTATCGGATATTTAAGCGGAATTTCAATTATTAGGAACTAACTTTGTATTGCACCGTCACTAAGGTTGATTATGTTTTTAACATCCATGTACATACAGACATTCTGTAATTAATTAATATATGTATATTTTTGAAATATTATTTTTGCTTTTTCTCAATCAATTATCAATATTTATTTCTTTTGAAGACTCGACAAATTTGGCACGAAAATTTTACGTTAAAATTTATGTGAAAATTTTGTTTAAAGTCGATGATATTCAAACTGTATCTTGAACTCTTGACTAGATATAGCTAAATGTTAACAGTATTATTAAATATCACAAATACTCTGATGATTATTGCTAAATAAATACAATTTCTGTTGACTGGATATGTTACTAAACATCAACAACAACTGCTCATTAATAATTTTACTTTTTAAGACAACAGTTTTATGATATTTTTGTAGCACCAGATCTGTGGTTTGCATCTATACGTTGGATCAACAAACTACATGATATAAGTAGGGGCCAAAGAACAACATCGACCGGTTGTTACAACATCGCTGCATCTTAACTTTCAGGAACGAGACGCTTACGTGAAACGATGTTAATTTGTAAAAGAGAGTTATCTCCACTTTAAGTTGTTGGCACTCCGTCGCTTACGACGTCGAGGTTTCCAGTTGATCCGATCAACGGAACAGCCTGCTCGTGAAATTAACGTGCAAGTGGCTGAGCACTCCACAGACACGTGTACCCTTAACGTAGTTCTCGGGGATATTCAGTGTGACACAGTGTGATAAGGCTGGCCTTTAGAAATACAGGCATAACAGAAACAGGAAGTAAGAGTGAGAGAAAGTTGTGGTGAAGAGTACAGCAGGGTTCACCACTATCCCTTGCCGGAGCCTCGTGTTTTCGCTCAATAAACACTCACAACGCCCAGTCTGGGAATCGAAACCGCGAGTCCGCTGCCCTAACCACTGGGCCATTGCACCTCCACCCACTTTAAGTAACACCAAAATATTAGCAAAATGAATTAAAAAAAAAAAGCTTTTAATATTGGTTTCACATTTTGGCACAAGGCCAGCAATTTCGGGGGCAGGGCAAGTCGATTACATCGACTCCAGTGCTCAACTGGTGCTTATTTCATGAACCAACCTCAGCAGCATTTGAACACAGGACGGAGAGCTGGAAGAGATGCTGCTAAGTACTGCCCAATATGCTAAGGATCCTATCGGCATGTTGATAATGGTTTCAAATTTTAAGGCGGCGAGCTGGTAGAAACGTTAGCACATCGGGCGAAATGCTTAGCGGTAGTTCAAATTCCGCCGAGGTCGATTTTGCCTTTCATCCTTTCGCGGTCGATAAATTAAGTACCAGTTACGCACTGGAGTCGATGTAATCGACTTAATCCTCTTGTCTGTCCTTGTTTGTCCCCTCTATGTTTAGCCCCTTGTGGGCAATAAAGAAATAAGAAACGTTAGCACGCCGGGCGAAATGCTTAGCGGCATTTCGTCTGTCTTTATGTTCTGAGTTCAAATTCCACCGAGGTAGACTTTACCTTTCATCCTTTCGGGGTCGATAAATCAAGAACCAGTTGCATACTGTCTACCTAACTGTCTATCTGTCTGTCTAGCTGTCTATGTATCTAGCTGTTTGTCTGTCTGTCCGTCCGTCTGTCTGTCTATCTAGCTGTCTGTCTGTCTATCTGTCTGTCTATCTGTCTATCTATCTATCTATCTATCTATCTATCTATCTATCTATCTATCTATCTGTCTGCCTGTTCATGTAGGTATGTGTGTCTGTCTGTCTATCTGTCTATCTATCTATCTCTGTCTATCTGTCTGTCTATCTATCTATCTATCTATCTATCTATCTATCTATCTATCTATCTATCTATCTATCTATCTATCTATCTATCTGTATGCCTGTCTGTCTAGCTGTCTGTCCGTCCGTCTATCTATCTAGCGTAATGGAAATTTCGATATTAAGGGACATAACTTACAATTAGTAAAATAATGCTAAGCTATTCTCAGTTGCCTCCCATGTAAACATGTATTTTTTTCACCTTCACCTTCAATGCTCATCGCATTAGACATATCAACACTAATTCAATTCCTGCATGCAAAAGACGCTGTCTTGAGCGACATTTTTATTTCTTTATTGCCCACAAGGGGCTAAACATAGAGGGGACAAACAAGGACAGACAAAGGGATTAAATCGATTACATCGACCTCAGTGCATAACTGGTACTTATTTAATCGACTCTGAAAGGATGAAAGGCAAAGTCGACCACAATTTCCCAATGAAAGCTAGTCATTGCAGTTGTTGCTAAGCTTCATAACAATATTAGTCGTTCTGACCTATTGCCTAATACATACATACATACATACATTCATTTATTCTCGGGGTGATTCAGCGTGACACAGAGTGTAACAAGGCTGGTCCCTTTGGAATACAGGTACCATAGAAACAGGAAGAGAATGTTGTCATGAAAGAGTACAGCAAGGTTCGCCACCCACCCCCTGCCAGAGCCTCGTGGAGCTTTAGGTGTTTTCGCTCAATGAACACTCATAACGCCCGGTCTGGGAATCGAAACCGCGATCCTACGACAGCGAGTCCGCTGCCCTAACCATTGAGCCTCCCTTCATCACATACACCATACGACAGAGCATAAAGCTAAATTATGGCGGTTAAATAATAACCGCCATAATAAGAATATTTGTTTTTCTTTATAAAACACTAAATCTGTAAACGCAAGTGCTGAGTTTGTTAACTGACATTTTATACTCGAATTGATTTATATTTCTAACTGTATTGTTATATCGAATTTATTAGTGTTATAAATAATTACCATATTTAATTAAACCATTTATTTTCTCATTCTTTGAATAATGGAAAACTGTTCATTTTCCCACCTCTCTCTCTCTCTCTGTTTATCTATCTATCTATCTACGTACGTACCTACCTACCTATCTATCTATCTATCTATCTATCTATCTATCTATCTACTTGCATGCCTGCCTCTGAGAACGTGCGCGTGTACAATCACACACACACACACACACACAGAGTTATAAGTTGTTATTCTGTTTTAATCTCCTAATCTTTTAAATTGTCCATTAATCATTAATTTAATATTACAAACCGGGCATAATTAAACCTGATACATACATGCATACATACATACATACATACATACACACACATACATACATACAGTTGCACGCGCGCAGACACATACACATAGGCGCAGGCATAGCTGTGTGGTTAAGACAAGAAGCTCGCTTTGCAACCACGTGGTTTCGGGTTCAGTTCCAACGCTCTGCACTTTGGCGAAGTGTCTTCTACAGTGACCATGGGCCGACCAAAGCTTTCTCATTGGATTGGATAGACGGAACCTGTGTTGTACCTTATATGAGTTTATAAGAATATTAGATATGCAGGCACAGGCGTACTTAATTTATCAACCCCGAAAGGATGAAAGGCAAAGTCGACTTCGGAAGAATTGGAACTCGGAACGTAAAGACAGACGAAATATCGCTAAACATTTCGCCCGGCGTGCTATCTTTTCTTATTTCTTTACTGGCCACAAGGGGCTAAACATAGAGGGGACAAACAAGGATAGACAAACGGATTAAGTCGATTTTATCGACCCCAGTGCCCGAAATTTTTCGGGAGGGGGCCAGTCGATTAGAACGACTCCAGTACGCAACTGGTATTTAATTTATCGACCCTAAAATGATGAAAGGCAAAGTCGACCTCGGCGGAATTTGAACTCAAAACGTAGCGGCAGACGAAATACCGCAAAGCATTTCGCCCGGCGTGTTAACGTTTCTGCCAGCTCGCCGCCTTAAATAAACAGATATTCTTTTCTACTCTAGGTACAGGGCCCGAATTTTTTGGGGTGGGGGCCAGTCGATTAGAACGATTCCAGTGCATAGCTGGTACTTAATTTATTGATCCCGAATGGATGAAAGGCAAAGTCGACCTCGGCGGAATTTACACTGCGATATAATAAATACTGAATGATTTATGTTCGTACGATCATTATATATTTTTTCCTTCAATTACGTAATTTCCATAGCTATATTTTATATTTAATACTTTATGACTGTCGCTAATAAATAAGCCACTTTGTAGCTATTATCACTATTATATCATTTCATTCTTGTACACAAGCATTACAATTATTTTCCTATCCATTCCACCGATCAATCTTATTTTCTTTTATAACCAATACTTCTTATATTATAAAATTTGATTAAAGAAAACAAATTTAATCTCCTTCCCAAGACTTTTATGACAATAACATCCAGGGTTTTGGATATAAGTGTTTTCTCCTAACTTTCCATCCAGGATTTTAATACTATTATTGATTATCATTGGGGCCTCGCCACCGACACAATTATTGGAGGATTATAATCGACATTTTGAAATTTTTATAATCGTTTTGATAATCATACAAACAACAATGTTTATTCGCTTATTACCAGTCATCGGCTTATTTGATTATAGTCTATTTGTACAAATTATGCTTATGTATTAACATCTACTACGTATTATTAGTTACATAATTCCTTCGATAACCAGTAAACAATAATAATGTTGAATCGTTATTTCGAGAGATTATTATCGACATGTTTTTTTCTTTTTACTTGTTTCAGTCATTTGACTGCGGCCATGCTGGAGCACCGCCTTTAGTCGAGCAAATCGACCCCAGGATTTATTCTTTGTGAGCCTAGTACTTATTCTATCGAACTCTCTTTTGCCGAGCCGCTAAGTTACGGAGACGTAAACACACCAACATCGGTTGTCAAGTGATACTGGGGGGGACAAACACAGACACACACATATATATATGGCGGCGAGCTGGCAGAACCGTTAGCACACCGGGCGAAATGCTTAGCGGTATTTCGTCTGCCCGCTACGTTCTGAGTTCAAATTCCGCCGAGGTCGACTTTGCCTTTCATCCTTTCGGGGTCGATTAAATAAGTACCAGTTACGCACTGGGGTCGATATAATCGATTTAATCCGTTTGTCTGTCCTTGTTTGTCCCCTCTCTGTGTAGCCCCTTGTGGGTAGTAAAGAAATAACACATATATATATATATATACATATACATATATACGACGGGCTTCTTTCAGTTTCCGCCTACCAAATCCACTCACAAGGCTTACGACATTTTTTTAATTCTTTTACTCTTTTACTTGTTTCAGTCATTTGACTGCGGCCATGCTGGAGCACCGCCTTTAGTCGAACAAATCGACCCTAGGACTTATTCTTTGTAAGCCTAGTAATTTATTCTATCGAGCTCTCTTTTGCCGAACCGCTAAGATACTGAGACGTTAACACCCCAACATCGGTTGTCAAGCGATGGTGGGAAGACGAATACAGACACACAAATACATACATATAACATATAAACTTTCAGTTTCCATCCGCCAAATCCACTCAAGGCTTTGGTCGGCCCGAGGCTATAGTAGAAGGCACTTACCCAAGGTGCCACGCAGTGGGACTGAACCCGGAAGCATGTAGCTGAGAAACATGCTACTTACCACACAGCCACTCCTGAGACTATATAAAAAGTTTATAACTTTCTTCAATAACTTTTCTGAACATGCAAACAACAATCTCTTTTACTCTTTTACTTGTTTCATGTTTCAGTCATTTGACTGTGGCCATGCTGGAGCACCGCCTTTGGTCGAGCAAATCGACCCCAGGACTTATTCTTTGGAAGCCTAGTACTTATTCTCTCGGTCTCTTTTGCCGAACCGCTAAGTTACGGGGACGTAAACACACCAGCATCGGTTGTCAAGCGATGTTGGG
>NC_142947.1:40606191-40616191 GCF_046866305.1 Octopus bimaculoides | reverse complement strand
GTGTATATATATATATATATATATATATATAAATGTATGTATGTATATATATATATGTATATATATATATATATATATATATATATATATATATATATATATATATATATATATATGCATATATATGTATATATATATATATGTATATATATATATGCATATATATATATATATATATGTATATATATATATATATGTATATATATATGTATATATGTATACATATATATATATATACATGTTTATATATATGCATATATATATGTATATATATATATGTATATTTATATATGTATATATATTTGTATGTATATAATTATGTGTATATATATTTATGTATGTGTGTGTCTCCCTCTTTCTATATATATGCATATATATATATATATATATATATATATATGTATATATATATATATATATATACATATATAATTATATACGTACATACACACACATACACACATATATTCATACGTACATTCATGCATAGAAATACATATACAGTCGTATATGCACCCACCCACATATATACACATACGTATTTGTTGGGTATACAGACTTACACACACACACACACACATATACATATATATATGTACACGTATGTATATATACACACACATATATCTACCTGGATATATACGTACGCGCATTTTCTGGTGCATACACACACAAACAGATACACACACAAACAGATACACACACAAACAGATACACACACAAACAGATACACACACAAACAGATACACACACAAACAGATACACACACAAACAGATACACACACATACATACAAAAGTATAGACACATACACCCACATATATAAAAACGCTCATAATTGCACGTACACGCCATGACATTTCTCTGCACCGATGTTTCACATGTTAAGAATTTTAAAAAGATTGTTAACATGCTGAGAACGATAGAAATCTACAATCTGTGACAGTATACAAGTTCACGATTGCACAAATTGTGATATCTTTAATGTATGCCGTTCACATGTACATGTTGAGATGTTGTTCATTCATGCAGTACAGCAACGAATCACTTAACTAAATATATATTTCAGAGCGGTTCGGTTAGCTAAAGCTATACAGATACGTCTAGAATTAGTTTGTTTAATTTCGTTGGGCACGTTAATAATGTTTAAAAACTAGGATGAAGTGAAACGCTACAATCCAAGAGGTTGTCGCTTTTATCAACTATTTGTTTAAGTCGTAAGACTGCGGCTATGCTGGAGCACCACCTTGAAATAATTTCTAGACGAAGTCCTTTTAGACCACGGTAATTTCTTTTCGTTTTTAAAGCCGGTCACTTCTTCTATCGGTCATTTTTGCAGAATCGCTAGTTTACGGGGACTTAAACACACCAACACACCAACACCAGTTGTTAAGCTGTGGTGAAGACAAACACTAGCAAACACACACACACACACACACACACACACACACACACACACACACACACACACACAAGCACGCGTACATGTACAACAAGTTTCTTTCAGTTTCTGTCACACACAAAGCTTTGGTCGGCCCGAGGCTACAATGGAAGATACTTACCCAAGTCACTTGCGAAGGCTATCTTTACAGGTTTTTCTATAGAAATCATAACCAGCAATGATTTTGTTACAACGTTTCGTATCCGAGACGCTTGATGTAAGCAACAATGAAATCGAAGATGACAAAATGGATAATGGGCGTATATGCCATATTTCAGGAGTGTTGCTCCTTCACCAGCACTCGTTAATCATTCACGAACACAGTACTTAAACAACCACTAAATATAACATTAACAAGTGTCCATTCCGCCCGTTCGTATAATATAATTCACATAGAAAAAAAAAAAATGAAAGAGATGAAAGAAAAATCATAGCACCGACTACCTGTCGCGTCGTTTTACACTCCCAGTCATTTAATATCTCGTTTAGATGAACTAAAATTCTACTGAACTAAATTTTAGATTAACTAAAATTTAGATGAACTAAAAGTTCAGGCACGTACATATTTATCTCATAGACTAGAAAAATAAAAAGACCTCTGTCAGTTTCGACGTTGAGCATTCAAATATTTACTCGTTGAGTAAGCAGTTTGTCAGTGAGTAGAGGTGGTTGATGCCCCACGGACTTTTGTACCTTCAATGCAATACGCAGACGAAATCAGCATCGCTGAATATGTTCCGGGCTGGACAGCTGAACTGCAAATACAATCCATCCGACAGGCTTCAGCATAGTTTCTGTCTTTTCAGTTTCACTGATAAGCCTTGGGTCTGCCAGAGACTCTGGTTAAAATAGACACTTGTTCAGGATGCTATGTTGTGAGATCGAACGCGGGATCTCGTTATTACAAAGCGGATTTTTTATAAATACATTTGATAATCTGTACAATATCATATGTGCTAATTTTAAGGCGGTGAGCTGGCAGAATCGTTAGCATGCCGGACAAAATGCTTGAGTGGCATTTCGTTCATCCTTACGATCTGTGTTCAAATTCTGTTGAGGTTGACTTTGCCTTTCATTCTTTCGGGATCGATAAATTAAGTAACATTTGTGTACTGGGGTCGATCTAATCGACTGGTCCCCTCCCCCAAAATTTCGGGTCTTGTGCCTATAGTGGAAAAGAATATCATGTGTTAATTGTGTAAGCTTGCAGAATCGTTCGCATGCCGGGCAAAATGCTTGATCGGTATTTCGTTCTTCTTTACGATCTGTGTTCAAATTCCGCTGAGGTCGACTTTGACTTTCATCCTTTCGGGGGTCGATGAAATAAGTACCAGTTGCGTACTGGGGTCGATTACATCGACTTACTCACTCCCTCGAAATCGTTGCTCGTGTGCCAAAGTTTGAAGCCAGCATCTGCTAGTATCGATTTCCAGTATTTACGAAGTCATTAAGCATGATCCAGATATGGAAAATAGATCGATATTCTGGCAACTGTACGAGTTAGGATAAATTGCTATCTGATAGGTCAATGATCAACGTTTTGGATGTGGATTATTGGACCTGTGAGGGGTTCCTCTTTTCTTTGGTTCTGTATACGTATGAGGGTTTGTGTGTGCAAGTACGTTTGGATTTGTCCACGTGTGTGTGTTTGTATCTTTATTTTTGTATGTGTGAGTGTATGTGAGTGTGTGTGGAATGTGAGTGTGTGAATCTGCGCGCGCGCGCGCGCCTATGTCTGTGAGTGAGAATTAGAAAAAGGAAGTACGAACGGGTGAAGGCGAAAAAACGTGAGGACGAGGAAGAGAAAGGCAAAGAAGGAAGAAATAAAGGGAGAGAGAGAGAGAGATGAAGAAAGAGAGAGGGAGAGAGGGAGAGAAAAGAGATACACAGAAAGGGAGAGAGATAGAGATACACAGAAAGGTAGAAAGAGAGAGCGAGAGGAATAGAGAGTGAAAAACAGAATATGTGTGCGTATGTGTATATACATGTCCATAACGATGCGAAAATATGTATAAAACAGATATGTATAAATGTGTGTATACATCCCTATACACGTTTCGCCTTATAGGTGTAATCGGTATATCTATCTATCTATCTATCTATCTATCTATCTATCTATCTATCTATCTATCTATCTATCTATCTATCTGTCTGTCTGTCTGTCTGCTTATCAGTCTATCTATATACATGTCTATTGATGTGTGAATATATATATATGTACATTAATTTTATATGTATGTATGTATTTATGTATGTATGTATGTATGTATGTGTGTGTGTAAGTATGTGAGTGTATCTACGCATGTATATATATATATATACACATACATACACTTATATATATTTATATATATATATATATATATATATATATATATATATAAATATATATACATATATATATAAATATATATAAGTGTATGTATGTGTATATTTATATATATATATATATATATATATATATATATAAATATATATACATATATATATAAATATATATAAGTGTATGTATGTGTATATATATATTTATATATATATATATATATAAATATATATTTTTGCGTATGTCTATATATGTATATATACATGTATATGTATATGTATATATATATATATATATATATATATATATATATATATATATATATATATATATATATATATATATATATATATATATATATATATATATATATACATATATATATATATATATATATATATATATATATATATATGTATATATATATATAAATAGGTAGATAGATAGATAGATAGATAGATAGATAGATATAGATATATATTGATTTTAATCTCATATATATGCAAAAATGTACATAGATTCATTCACAGAACTTCTATACATGCATATACGCGCACGAATACATATATGTAAGCACTTACATTTTTCTATCCTCAAATTCACGAACACTACACACACATGCATATACACACAGACACACACACACACACACACACACACACACACACATGTACGTACACACACGTACACGTACACACACACACACACACACACACTCTCTCTCTTTAAAATACAAATACACAAACACGAATTGATTCCACCATACTGCCGTCAACCACGAATCAATAGATTTTCACCCTTGACTAAACATATACAAACTGTTCGGGAGAAATGAACCCTGAAATCAAGAAGTAATCGAAGAAAGTTATAACCATTCCACGATGAGAATCAGTGTTTCAACGCTTTGATTTCATGCTCCATTGGTCATATTCTTCATCAATATTGGGATCTGTAACTGCTTTATATGTGTACGTATGATTGTGTGTGTCAATGTACTTGTGTGTGCGTGCGCGTCTATATGTATGTATGTATGTATGTATGTATGTATGTATGTATGTATGTATGTATGTATGTATATATATATATATATATATATATATATATATATATACATGCACACACACGCACACATATATATATGTATATATATAATATGTATATTCAATATATATATTTACTATCTATAGAATATACATATATATATATAATATAATGTATATATATATACATATATATATTATCGTAATATATATATATATATATATATATATATATATATATATATATATATTTATATATATGTATAGAATATTATATGTATATAATATATATATATATATATATATATATATATATATATATATATATATATATGAAATGATGAAATATATATATATAATATAATGTATATATATATATATATATATATATATATATATATATATATGATGAATATATATAAATATATATATTATCGTATTATATATATAGATTCTTATATATATGTATATAATATATATATATGTGTGTGTATGTGTGTGTATATAATATATATATTTTTATATGTATATATGTATCTATCTATATATGTATTCATGAATGGATGTGAGTGTGTGTGTATGTCTTTATGTATACTCAGACATACACGCGCACATGCTGATACGCACACTTGCACACACACACACACACACACACACACACACACACACACATATACATGCACACAGCACATACACACACACACACACACACATACACGCAGACGCTCTCACACATACACACTTACACACGCACACACACGCATTTATGCATTAGCGCTGGCATGGTAGAGTGGTTATAGAGTTCACTTTGCTCTCATGAGTTCTTGGGTTTGATCTCAGGACGTGAATCTTGGGTAGGTGTATTCTAAAACAGCCTTGTTTCGACGCGCGGACGCACACGCGTACACACGCTCCCCAGACACAAGAAAACATGCCTCAACACATGAACTCACATAAAGAATCTTGCAAACCAGATCTCCAAAACGAAATACATATATATATATATATATATATATATATAAAACTGTCCGATGAACGGGAACGTGAAACTCAGAGTAACAGTCTTTTGTTATATTTCTGCTGCTTTTAAATAAAGTGTGTATATATATATATATATATATATATATATATATATATATATATATATATATATATATATATGTATATATATATTAAGAAAAAGGAGGCAGCCAGAATTTTGTATAATTCTTTATGACCAATTTAGTTTCAGGGTATTTCCCTTCGGTACCGGACACCTGTATGCTAGACATGGCAGTCGTTCTTCCTAGCTCGCAATATCCAGGCACTGATTTTGCAAAAAAGTAGATAGTTTTAAAATCTCTATAAGAGATGAAAGTAGTAACTTATACTGAGAAATAATGTTTGTTGCCACTTCAACATGGCTGTTCCGTATGGAAGCACGTTATTACTATTTATTTTTAATCCCAGGAGAATATCTCCTCCAGCTGATTAACGATACAACCTGTGCTCGATATACAGCGAGCAGGAAATCGAACCCCTGCCATCTAGCGGTTTTGACAGGACCAATATAGCACTTTCGTTCGTTTAACCGAACTCCTTAAGAAAAATTGAACCAAAATAATAAAAACAACGTTTCATCGATGTTTATATGAATCGAAGCGCCGACATTTTTTTTTGTTCTGTTTAGAAGAGTAGAAAATTTTGTGTTTTGGAGAAAGGGAGAAAGAGAGAAAGATAGGGAGGAGAACAATCGAAAAGGAGAAAGAAAAAGAAAAGTAAAGAGATAGGAGAGAGAGAGAGAGAGAGAGAGAGAGAGAGAGAGAGAGAGAGAGAGAGTGAGATTTTCTTTTCAATTATATTTTATTGATTTATTAATTACAATTCTCGAAAGCATTTTTCTCTTTCCTTCTCTCATTATATACCTATCAACATATTTGCAAATATATACGTTTTCTCATTACATACATATCGACAGGTTTTGGGATTAAGGGAGGGAGGAGAGGGGGACGGTGGTGGCTAAATGACCTTTTAAGATGTCAATTTTAGAAAAGAGAATGGCAAAGATAAGAAAAAAAAAAAGAGGAAGGAGAGAAAGATGAGGCGGAGAAGATAGCGAAAGAAAAGCTTCTTCTCAGTTATATTGTATCGATGTGGTCAACCCATTGAGATTTAATTATAATTTTTAAAAGTTTTCATTGTTTTCCGAAAGTGTTCTTTCCTTTTTCCCCCTTTTTTTCTTTTTTCTACTCTTATTTTATACATATTGACATATTTGTAAATATACACATTTTCTCATTAATATGTGGTCAAGCCCATTGAAATTAAATCGTAATTCAAGATGTCCCTCTTGGTTCTGTTGCTTTTTTCCATTTCCTTCTCTAATTATATACATATTAATAAGTTTGTATATATATATATATATATATATATATATATATATATATATTTAATTCTTTATATTGAACACTCAATATTTCATATATTCAATAAGACATAGTCCATATATTCAATAAGACATTCAATACTTCATTTCATTGTACCACCCATTTTTATATTATATATTATATATTCCATATTCTATATCCCACATTAATTTTACAAGAATATAAATAAAACATAAAAAACAGACAGAGTTGGAACTCTTTTAAATAAAATAATATATTCCTCTATACACGATCATACAAAACCCTTTTTTTGTATTTATTTTTACTCACACACACACACACACACACACACACACACACACACACACACACACACACACACACACACACACACACACACACATATATATATATAAATAATAAATGAGTATATGCATATATATGTACATGTATGTACATACCTACATCTACCTGTGTATATAGATACATATCTGGGTACAGGACATTGCGAACAAAACGTAGACAAAATGATAAACAGAGTACAGAAAACACACAGGCCACATAGAGAACATTTCCTTCATCAGCTGCCACCATTCTAACACAGGCGTTTCGAAGAGTTATGTTATGCAGGTATAAGTTTGAGGTGTTTATAGCCTCTAAGGGAAAGATATATCCGAATGCACTCCTGGTAATTACCTCAGTAGGTATAGTCCTTGGTAAAAGGTATACGGCAGCAGGCAATTTAGCGGGTAAATCGTAGTTTAATTTATATAGACGAGAAGAAAGTGGAGGGAAAATAACAATAAGAAGTGTCATGAAACTCTGAGTAACAGTTTTTGTGATATTTTTGCTGTTTTTTAATAAAGCATGTTACTCTACCTCTGGTATTCGAGTACTATTTTTTCCACCTTGCTTCGCATTTATGTGCTTACTCCGGTATATGTATATGTATGTATATGTATGTATATAGATACACATACACACGCATACACACACACACACACACACACACACACACACACACACACACACACACACACACACACACACACACACACATATATATATGAAATTTAAATAATAAGGGTGATAAATTGGATATTAATTTAATTAACACCAATTTAAAACCAGTGGCCTAGCATAAAGAAAAATCTGAAAATTCAGAAAATTTTTCTGAATTTATACACACACACACACACACACACACACACACACACACACATATATATATATATATATATATATATATGCGAGATGATGTGTAAAAGTTCCCGGACTAATCATGTTTAATAGCATGTTGTTTTTGGCGGGAAACTCACGAGTGAGGAGAGATCGGTCACAATGTGTATTGTCGTCGTGAAGAATTCAATTTCTCGTGCTCCACGCATCCAGCCACTTTCGCCGATTATCCTCCCTCAGACGATTCAAAATGTCGCATTAGATCACTCGATTGACGAATACTCGATGTCGAAAAAAAAAAACAACAAAAAAATAAACGATGGACAAGCTCTTGATTGAGCTGCTCGAAACATTGCAGACGACTCGAAACATTGCAGACGTTCCACTCGAAACATTGCAGACGTTCCACTCGAAACATTGCAGACGACTCGTTGCCTCCTCGGCGTAAACTTGTCGAAGCATGCTTAATGTCTCTGTAGCAGACTTTCCAATTTTAATGAAAAATTTCAGGCTGGCTCTTTGTTTCCTCTCCATGACAAAATCGCTGACCACAGCATAAATTCCAACTTACTTACGGGAGTCGAACCCTTATTTCCTGCTGTAAACCATGTCATCAAAAACAACGTCACAGCTTGAACTATACAGTCTAGCAGCCTTAACATAACACGCTGAAAGCCCTCATTCCAGGGACTAGTCAACCCCGTTCTTCTGGTCTTTTTCTAGCCTGAATCATTCAATGTGGCATATTGCTGGGATACTAACTGTAAATTTTAGAGTCTATTATATCGATCTCTATACTTGACTGGTAGATAGTTTATCAATTTCGGAACAATGAAAGCCAAGAGCCACCAATGCAGAATTTGAATTGAGAACATATATAAAGTCAACCAAATACAATAAGGCGTTTTATCTAATGTTCTATCGTTTCTACCCCGTCTTCTCACCGTAAATTTATAACGAAAACATTTCATCGCTAGTTTAGGCCACCTAACTGAATTACTGCTCAATATGGTGGAAACTAAAATTGAATTTGTCAATAAACTATTTTAGATAATTTCATTTTGAATCAAATGGTTTTCTCTATCTCCTTCATTGATTGCTTGCATGTCTTTTATATTTAATTTCTTTATCTCCATTTGGCGGTGTTTCTTAATCATGCGATCGCCAGATATTATATATTTCAGTTCAGCGCCTGAATACAACAATGTACTGAATATATGTTTAGTAAACTTGCAGTGGTGGGTTCGACTTCGTGTTGTTCTTGCTTGTGCTACATCAAGCCTAACTGAGTAAATCCACGATTAAAGGCAACCCAGACGTGACCATATTGTCATAATGTATCCTGGATCACATTGCTGAATGTGATCCTCCATTTTCAAGACAGTAGAGAGTAATTTGAAGGAAATCTGAATGCGATCTTTAGCAGATTCAGCCATCTCTCTCTTTTTTTTCGGTAATTTCCATAATCAATGTTATTTCAGCCCGGTGCCTGAATAGAGCATTATAATCGATCCTTTATTGTTTTTTACTTCTTGTAGTCATTAGACCGCGGCCTTGCTGGAGTACCGCTTTGATGATTTTTAGTCGAACAAATCGACTCCAGTACGTATTTCTTTCAGTTTCTCATTTCTTTACTACCCACAAGGGGCTAC
>NC_142947.1:40546191-40603691 GCF_046866305.1 Octopus bimaculoides | reverse complement strand
TAGAAGATACTTGCCCAAGGTGCCACGCAGTGGGACTGAACCCAGAACCATGGGGTTGGTAAGCAAGCTACTTACCACACAGCCACGCCTGCGCCTATATATATAAAATCTTTTATCTTCTGCCTGTTTCAGTCGTTAGACTGCGGCCATGCTGGGGCACCGCCTTGAATTTTTAGTTGAATGAATCGACCCCAGTACTTATATTTTAAGCCTGGTACTTATTCTATCAGGTATTGTGCTTAAACCGATAAGTGACGATAAGAGGACAAACACACACACACACACACACACATACACACACACACATACACACACATATATAAATCTGACGGGCTTCTTTCAGTTTCTACCTATCAAATCCACTCACAAGGCTTTGGTTATCTCAAGGCTATAACAGAAAATACTTGCCCAAGGTGCTACGCAGTGGGTCTGACCCCGAAACCACGTGCTTGGGGAGATATATAAAGAATTATAGCTTTACGAAGCGATGTCTCCTAAGCCGGTTGCTTCAGTACTATCTCTGTGGACTTTAATAACATCTAAATAACAAAATGCTGTAAAAAAAAATATAATTTGACAAGAAATAATATTTTTTACAGTTTTCTATAAACTTGCATCTATTTCAGGATTACCTGGGAATTTGTACGGGTACTGCAAGCTGCAAATAAAACAGATAAGAGCTTAGACAAAGCGCTTTATGATTAAAACTTTTCATAAATCTGTTTTAGCAAAATTTGCTGTTCCACTTCAGGACCAGAGAATTACAGTGTATGATTAGAAATATAAACTCTATTTTGTCAAACAGGAGCCAGTTTGCGATATCAGTAGAAGATGGAAAAACAAAGTAATTGGAAAGGAAAGACAGTGAGGGTGTATGGAAAGGTTTGAGAGTATGAGATGCCACAAAAAGAGCAGACGACATAAAAAACTTTTGACTTCTCCATTTCTAACAAAACTGTCCGATGAACGGGAACGTGAAACTCAGAGAAACAGTTTTTTGTTATATTTCTGCTGCTTTTAAATAAAGTATATATATATGTAAGTGTTGCTAATAGTTTCTTTTGTTGAGAAATATCTCGAATATATTCATCAGGCATGACCCTCGTAATAAACTAAAAAACGTGAACAAGAGAAGAAATGCGAAAAAAAACTGAGAAACCAGCATATGATATGTGGTTTCTGCCTGATGATTATGTTTGAGATCTTTCTCAGCATATGAAACTATTAGCAGCACTTAAAAACACGTATTGTGTGTTTAAATAAATAATATTTATCTCTCACCAGATGGAATACTTTTTGTTGACTTTTCTATCATGAAACAGTACAATATATATATATATATACAAAATTTTGACTACAGATTTCTCTGTAATCACAATCTACACCGTTTGAAAGTTATTTGTATAAGATTTCATTAAAAAATACTTGTTTCCAGGGAGTTATGAGGTAGAGTGGAGGCGCAATGGCCCAGTGGTTAGGGCAGCGGACTCGCGGTCATATGATCGCGGTTTCGATTTCCAGACCGGGCGTTGTGAGTGTTTATTGAGCGAAAACACCTAAAGCTCCGACAAGGGATGGTGGCGAAACCTGGTATACTCTTTCACCACAACTTTCTCTCACTCTTACTTCCTGTTTCTGTTGTGCCTGTAATTCAAAGGGTCATATATATATAAACAAAACAAAAAATGGAACAAGAACGTAACAGGTGACAACAAAACATCTGGACAGTTAGACGATACAGAAAAGGACAGAAAAAAATAAGGACGGGTCATTCGGAGCTTTCTATTGTCAGTCAAGTTCTAGATCGTCATTGCTGTTTCGGCCAGTTCTTGCTCTATTTTAAAAAAATATATACATATAGTGGCGTAGGTACACTTCTGGTCTCCTGTATATATATATATATATATATATATATATATATATATATATATATATATATATATACACAGACATACATACATATATAGATACATATATATATATAAATATATATGTATATATATTTATACACATATGTATTTATCTTTGTGTGTATGTGTGTAATTCGAAAAATATCATACGCAAATCGGATGATATGGGAAACTAATAATTAAACGAAGGAAATGCGCTTTCCCCTTTGCATTCATTACTGTTAATTAATTCCCAATTACATTAATACAGTCAAATTATTTTAAAATACAATAACGTATCGATAAAGATATAGATTATCACACTCAAATTATTTCAAAAGTACATTATTACATATTCTAAAATATCATGTCATATCTAAAATATGTTATTACATTCAAATCAGTTTAATTTTACGGATTCCAAGTACATTTTACATTTAAATAATTTCAAAATATCTCGAAAGTCCATAATTACGAAAATACATAATTAAACTCTTCAAAGTGCAGTTTCTCTTCTTACCGAAGATATTCATTCAAACGTACGTGTGTAATGGCTTGCAGCTAGCCTTTATTTAATATATCGTGCGTCGCACACGGTTGAATTAAAGAAACTTGTTATCAATTAGTTAAATTATTTGAAGTAGCTGTATGAGAAACACCTTTTCGATTTGTGGATGCATCTCATTATTATTCCATCGAACTTATTAATTATGTTTTTTTTACGTTTCATAGTCTCAAGCATTTTAACGCTGCGTAATGTACATCTGTTTCCACCGTCTCCGTAAGGCACAGCATTCCTCACAATAATCTATGTGAATGAATTTTTATATCTTCCTTGACAGTGAGATGTGATTAGTTTTGGTTTCCGTTCTAAAGATGTGCTGGTGATTATGTAACATCACCTAATGGGGATACATATATGTTTTCACAAGGCGTGAACACACACACGTACACGCATACCCAAATACATACACATAAATCTAATATCACTAAATGGTGAGTTCTCATTGTAGGTGTCGCTTTAGAAATGTTTGGTGAAAGTAGTGTCAGCCCTCGACGGTAGCAAAACTTTCAATTTTATCATGTTAACAGAATATCATATTGTATTCTGTGGAGGCGCAATGGCCCAGTGGTTAGGATCGCGGTTTCGATTCCCAGACCGGGCGTTGTGAGTGTTTATTGAGCGAAAACACCTAAAGCTCCACGAGGCTCCGGCAGGGGATGGTGGCGAACCCTGCTGTACTCTTTCACCAAAACTTTCTCTCACTCTTACTTCCTCTTTCTGTTGTGCCTGTAATTCAAAGGGTCAGCCTTGTCACACTGTGTCACGCTGAATATCCCCAAGAACTACGTTAAGGGTACACGTGTCTGTGGAGTGCTCAGCCACATGCACGTTAATTTCACGAGCAAGCTGTTCCGTTGATCGGATCAACTGGAACCCGCGACGTCGTAAGCGACGGAGTGCCAACATATTGTATTCTAAACTCAGTATTCAAGAAACAGACAATTACATAGTAATCCTTGACACTCTCATTACAGAGCATATTGAGAAGAAGCAGTATTCCGAACATGTAATTTATTGATTTTTGACCATTTGGTGCTAAGAAGATTTAGATTCACACATATCCACTGTAATGGTATTCAAAGCAGGTATTAGGATTTGATTTTGAAAGAGATATAAAGAATTTACAAATTCCTATTTTCTTGAGATGAAAATAGTCATTGCAGCAGATCTTATTCACACGGTGAACAAAAACTAGAAAATAATTCAATGAGATAATCTAGATTTTGGCAGCTTGGACCAAAACGCCGGCCAATTTTCATAAATTTACTGCTGATATGCAAAATCTTGAAAAGACTAATTAGAAAATACTTGTAGTTTTCGTTTTAAGAGTGACTAATCTGAAAGAGGTGGAAATCTATGGAGTCTTTTTATTTATCTTAATGAAGGCTGCGAGCTGGTAGCATTGTTACTCTGCCGAACGAAATACTTAGTAGTATTTCTTCCGGCTTTTTACGTTCTGTGTTTAAATTCCGTTGAGGTTGATAAAATAAGTACCAGTTAAGCACTGGGGGTCGATTTCATAGACATGCACCCTCCCCTCAAAATTTCTGGTCTTGTGCCAAAATTTCAAATTAGTATCTTAACAAATATGCAGCTGGATATTTCTTTACCAGATAACATCATACATAAATATATATATATATATATATATATATATATATATATACATGCACACACACATATACATACATGTACACACATACATATATACACGCAGACATACATACACGCACATATATACATCTATACATATTCACATACATTCACGCACATACACACATATATATATACACATACATACACACACATACATACATACACACACATACATGCACACATACATACATACACACATACATACATACAATTATACTTACATACACTTATACATACATACAAACACATATACATACATACACACATACATACATGCATATGTTTATCATTTAAGTATATATGAGCGTGTCTAGATATGCAGGTATATGCATGAGAAGACATACATAAACCAAAACAAACAAATCTGCACGTATACGTACATATATACACACACATACATACAAACATACATACACACACACACACATATATACATACATACATACATACATGCATACATGCATACAAACTAAAATACCCTTCGTTGATGTTGAAATTCCAATAAAGGGGTCTTGGATCTAGGTTAGAAACCGGGTCTTGAAATAAAACTGAAGAATGACATACATACATACATGCATACATACATACATACATACATGCATAGTGCTATTACAAGATTGATCCTTCGACCATGCCATCCACTTAAGAGAAGCCCGATCTCCTGCACAACCCAAATAAACTGATAAACAATTCTCTATCGTTTAATAGTCATTCTATTCAAGCAATGAACTACATATGATGAATAGCGTTAATGTAGTCACTGAGTGTTAATAATTTGTAAGATAGTAAGTAATTAAGTTTCATAAAACATAAATTCTTTCTCTGAAATACTTTCTAATACATAATTAATTCATCGATTACGACTGACAGCAACAATGTGTAATGGAGTCATTTATTGATATCTCAGTTTCACAGTATTCACTTAACCACGATATCTTAATGATGATTTTCCGGAGAAATATATAGTAGATATGTAAATGAATGTTATATAATATGTGGCTGTGTGGTAAGAAGCTTGCTTCCCAACCAAATGGTTCCGGGTTCAGTACCACAGTGTGCACCTTGAGCGAGTGTGTTCTACCGTAGCTTTTGGCCAACCAAAGCCCTGTGAGTAGATTTAGTAAACGGAAACTGAAAGACGTCAGTCGTAATATATATATATATATATATATATATATATATATATATATATATATATATATATATATATATATATATATATATTGCTGAGATCCCCTTTGGTTTGACCATCAGCATAAAGAAGACAGAAGTAACCCACCAACCTTGCCCTACTCTTAAACAAATTCGATGTATCAAGTAGAGGCCATCGGTTCACATTTTTCCTGACACTTCTATACAGGTTAAGGGAAAAGCCTAAATTATGTGAACTCATTTACCTATCTTGGTAGTAAAGTGAATTTGAGTGCTTCCCTTGATGATGGAATCGTCAACCCTCTTGCAAAGGCAACCAGCGCATTTGGCAAACTACGTCATCGCTTATGGAATGAAAGGGGCATCAAAGTTGACACAAAAGCACAGGTCTATAAAGCAGCCATTCTTACTACTCTCTTGTATGGTTCAGAATCGTGGATGCCCAATAGACGATACATTAACCAACTAGACATTTTCCACAAAGACTGTCTGAGGACAATCTGCGGTCATTTACTAAAAGACAAAGTCTCTAATGCCGACTTGCTTAGCAAGTGTAAGATTGGTGGAATTGTGAGCTTCCTTATATAATCACAATTGAGCTGGGCTGGTTATGTTGTCAGAATAAGTGACGAATGAATACCCAAAGTCCTCATGTACAGTCAGTTTGAGAGTGGACACATGAATGTTAGTCGACAATGGCTCAGATATAAGGACAAGCTGAAGATGAAGATAGCTCACATCGCCTTGGTACGAACAAAATGGAGATCTTTGTGTCAAAATGGTATTAGAAAACTTTGTTGCAACCAGCATTAACAGACTTCGGGGTGCAAGGCAAAGAAGAAAAGGGGCTGCAAATATACCCCCTTCACTCACCTGTAATCCTTAAACTTGCAACATTTGTGGCCTTCTTTGCAAATGGTTGGCGGGACTTAAATGCTGCATTCTACATACGCACTATGACTAACAAAGAAAAAGTACGTTGTCGGAGTCTCATACGTCGAAACCGATGGGAGAGTCCATCATATATTAAATAATCGATAGGGAAGACAGAGTGAACTGCAAGCTCTATTTAGCACGACGATTGTTTCGGCTTACATCTTCACTGCTCCCTATTCTTTTCTACTCTAGACACAAGGATTGGATCTGTAGTCTTCGAATCAGCTTTCTCTTTTCTGGTTTTGAGAAGCCTAATTTCTCGAGATTGGTATTTAGGCAGTGTGTTACATATCCCAGTGCCCCAATAATTACAGGTATAAACCTGAACTTGTAATCTGGATAGAGTAACAGCAGATTTCTCAAAAGTTCAGTAGATATTCACGTTTTTATGTATGCATGTATATATGCATGTATGTATGCATGCATGTATGTATGTACGTATGATGCAATCTGATGATATTTTTAGACTATTAGTTCTCGTTAAGAAATATCATACTGCATTGAATTATGATATTGGTTTCAAATACACACGCCCACACCGACACCCCTCCACAAGTTTATATATAAGAAGAATCTTTATAATTATGAACAAGTCACAATTACACGTTTAGAAATAACAGTCAAAACCGTCATAACGCCATTTAAACCACTCATATTTCTCTTCACTTTAAAAGCTGTCTGCGGGCGACATGACAAATAAAATCCACAACTTGTAAATAACTGGTTAGCTCCCTATTGTGACTTCGACGTTAGGGACCCATTAAGGGACCCATTCGTCTCGTCGGGGGAATATTCCTGTTCATAGGGTTAGAATGCCAGTTCGTCCTTTAATTAGAGTAATCTGAAAAGATTTCTAACGTTATTTCTTCATACTTTACTTTTCAATTTACTAATGCAAATTTGTGTAGATATGAAGCGTTATAAAGAACTATTAAGTATATGATTTAACTTATTAAACAGAGTTCATTTAAGTAAATGGAAGAGATTAGCTGTTAATATGGATGATAATTTTTTTTTTATTCATGTAGCTATAAAATTGTTTCATACAGAAAGATAACAAATTCATATTTAAGAATCTGAGTTGTCATAAAGTACTCGTCGGTAGCTGACAAAACTAAAAAGACGTAAAAATTACACAGGTATGGTGTTATTAATCATTTTGTAATGTGTTACTGTTCATGGAGTCATGTTTATTTAAACAAGACTAAAAAATAAAGCTTGAGTGGCTGTGTGATAAGTAGCTTGCTTACCAACCACATGGTTCTGAGTTCAGGCCCACTGCCTGGCACCTTGGGCAAGTGTCTTCTACTATAGCCTCGGGCCGACCAAAGCCTTGTGAGTGGATATGGTAGACGGAAACTGAAAGAAGCTCGTCGTATATATATGTGTATGTATATATATATATATATATATATATATATATATATATATATATATATATGTGTGTGTGTGTGTGTGTGTGTGTGTGTGTGTGTGCGTCTCTGTGTTTGTCCCCCCAACATCGCTTGACAACCGTTGCTGGTGTGTTTACGTCCCCGTAACTTAGCGGTTCGGCAAAAGAGTCCGATAGATTAAGTACTAGTCTTACAAAGAATAAGTCCTGGGGTCGATTTGCTCGACTAAAAAGGCGGTGCTCCAGCATGGCCGCAGTCAAATGACTGAAACAAGTATAAGAGTATCCATATTAATATCTAATCTCCTCTCAGTTTACTTAAAGATGAATAAATTTGTTGAACTCTGTTTAATAAGTTAAATCAAACACTTAACGCTTCTATATATATATATATATATATATATATATATATATATATATATATATATATATATATATATATATATACATACATATATAAAATGATGTTTTATAAAGAAAGAGATTGCTCCTTCCAGGGATGTGTTATTCGATATGTGTGAATATAAATTTAGTTGTATAATACAAAGAAAAATGGAGAGTTTGAATATAGCAAATCAATTTATAGTGAACACTTAATCTATTAGGATAATAAATATAAATATGTCAATTTTGGTATTACGTAGGCATTACGAAATTGACAGTTATATAGATAAATTGATTTTACTGTATTCAAACTCCCCATTTGCTTTAAAATATGCTACTATATATATATATATATATATATATATATATATATATATATATATATATATATATATATATATATATATATATATATATATATATTAAAATTAATATTAATGTTTCCTGAAATATATGTTAGCACAACGTTATCAAGGTGATCCAAAATTAGTGGAATTCGAATTGAACATAGGAAATATTTCCAGTACACAAACGCTCACAAAGAGAACGTTTCGAGGGAATTGAATCTAAGACATTGCTGTATTCAATTAATCGTGGTAAGGTAATATTAAGAAAATTCCACTCGCAAGGCTTTGCGAGGCCCGTGGCTATAGTAGAAGACACTCGCCCAAGGTGCTACGCAGTAGGACTGAACCTAGAGTCATGTTGCTGGGAAGTAAGCTTTTTACCACACAGCCACGCCTGCGCTTTGTTAAGTAGATTCTGTAATGTTGTGTTTGGGATAAAGCGTCTCTGATGTATATTTTACATATTATATCACTCGTGCGTCCGCTATCTTTACGAATGGCCCCAATCTTCCAAAAAAAGAATTATTAATTTCACGAACAAGCTGTTCCGTTGATCGTATCAACTGGAACCCTCGTCGTCGTAACTGACGGAGAGCCACGAATCTTCTGTGCAAGAAATTAAAGTTATTCAATACTTTTATATAATAGTCTGCTATCTAGTATGCTGTGTAATAAAAATTAAAAACTCAGTTTTAGTAATATGAAGTGAATGCAAAAAGTATCCGACTTTATTTTTTCCCGCCAACACTAATGCTGTGCGGGAAATATCCTTTAAATAGGAGGTGACACCACCTTTGCTGCGCATGCGAGAAAATTTTCGCGCCGGCAGGCTGCATTAGTTTCCGGCTGTTACGCCCAGAGTACAGACGTGCAGTGTGCGCTCGTCAGAGTTTTGTTTTCTTAGTGGCTTTCTTCAGTTGTTTATATTCTACATTAACCTTCAGCAAGACATAGCTCTATTCGATGGCCGAGCGCATCGAGTAGAGGCCATAAGCCCATGTCTCAGCTCCAATGATGATGATCTTCATAAAGTCTGGGTCGTGGTTTGCACAATCCAGCATATTTTGAGCGATCTCCATGCAAAGTTGCTTCTCCGCCAGTACTTTAGGGATGAATTTCGTTGACACCCTGTATGCACATATCCTCCGTTAAAATGGAATGCACTGGTCCCATGCTTATTCCCACTTCGTGAGCAATTTCTTGTGTTGTTCTATGGCGGTCTTCCATAAATATTCGCCGAACAGTCTCAATCAGCGCCTCGTTTCGGCTTGTGGACGACCTGCCTCAGCGTACCTCGCTGTCCATTAAGGTAGGACCATGCTTGAAGTGGCGGTACCATTACTTGATCTGAGTTTTTCCCCCATGGTATCGTCGCCAAAAGCCTGTTGAATATTCTGGATGGTGTGAGCTTGATTATCATCAAGCTTTTGGCAAAGCCTGTCGCAACATCTCTGCTCGATGCGTTCTGGGAAAATGAAAATCCGACGAGTGTGCACTACATGCGTTTACTCTAGGTGTAACTGCCGGAAAATGACGCAGTTCACCAGTACAGAAATTTTCACGCATGCGCATGAAAGGCAGCTTCACCTTCCACTTAAATTGTTTTGCCCACGTGGTTTTAGTTTTGGCAGAAAAAAACTAAAGTCGGATATTTTTTGAACGCAACGCGTAGATTTCGTATTTTCGTATTTTAAGTGTGCAAACTTAAAATACATAATTCAGGCGAATTAAGTATGAACATAGGATTAAGTAGACGTGAAAGCAGTTTTATTTCATTTGAAACAGTTATTGAACGTATTCTTTTGTGTTGGAAATTTTTTAATTCTTAAAATAATATGAAAAAATGTAAATAAACCGAAGTGCTTGGTAATCTGACGTAGAATAATATAATTCTAACATACAGAAACCGATGTGCTAAGAGAAAACCTACGCATTTAAATGTTGGGTTTACGATACATGCTGTGCTAAAAAGAATTATATAAAGACAAGTGATGAGCCTCATCTTTTGTATTAGGTCTGTACTCATCATAGCTTTAGGAAATCTGTTCTTAAAACAGACAGAAACCGAATTGCTTAAAGGAGACCTGTGCATCGAGTGTTGGATTGACAGTACATGCTGTGCTTAAGAAATAACAAAATATTGGATTGACAATACATGCTGTGCTAAAGAAATAAAGTATTACGGTGAGTCCCTTCTTATATGATAATAGATCTGTACCCACCATAGCTTTGTGAAATATGATGCCACGAGCGGAATTCTGGGCACAATTGCATCCTCTCTTTTAGTGCAATCGTTGAAAACAATAATCTCAATGACATATGGTATAACCATTAGTATTATGCTATTGAATTTCTACCTACATCTGATTTTAATTGCACACCAGCATTATTGGGGTTTCTTTTCTTCAAACAATGTCTGTGAAGTGGTTAAAATAAAAGTTTCAGTGAATTAAAAAATTTTCAGAATATTGAACTATTTTACCGTGAATCACAGCTGTGTGGATTGACTTGAAGCCATGTTTATTCTCTGGAAGTACCCCCGGAGCAAACAGCTGTGAGATCTAAATATATTTTTTTCCTTGCTCAGCTACTTACGTCATAGTCAAGGATGTTGCAGGTGGGGAAACACCTTCGATATTAAGTTATCTGCAGCCTTTAATGACTGGGTTTATTGAAGTTAGGTTTATGGCTCCATTACTACTGGAAAGAAATCTTCCCTCTCCCTATAACACACACACACACACACACACACACACACACACACACACACACACACACACACACACACACACACACACACACATATATATATATATATATATGTATATATACATTTCGAAACGCCAGTGTTATAATGGTGGCAGCTGATGAAGGAAATGTTCTCTATGTGGCCTGTGTGTTTTCTGTATCCTGTTTATCATTTTGTCCATGTTTTTTTGCAACGTCATGTACCCAGATATGCATCTATATATACATGTAGAGGAAGGTATGTACATACATGTACATATATATGCATATACTCATATTATATATATATATATATATATATATATATATATATATATATATATATAGATATATATGGCGAAAATGACCAGGTGGACGATCTTCGTAAAATTTGATACGTGTTTGTAGAAAGTTTGGAGATTTCAAATTAGATCCAAAGTGATGACAACTCGAATTTCAAATATCAAAAGCTTTCGATCCCTCTGGAAGCAATGGTAGGATCTGAAGGCAATGATAGGGTCTAAACACAACACCTTATGCGTCCCGAAAAACTGTGGTCATCATCTTTCCTTTTAGATCCAACGACCTTAGCCTTCTTTGGAGCAAGTGAGGAGTGGTGTTTCCATTGCATGGATTGTCTCTTTGTCTCTGGATCTAAGTGATGAAGCCAGCATTCATCATGGGTTAAGAAAGGTTCAAACAATGGATCAGCCTCAAACAACGTCAGATTTTCTTTATTGCCCACAAGGGACTAAGGATAGAGAGGACAAACAAGGACAGAGAAAGGGATTAAGTCGATATATCGACCCCAGTACGTAACTGGTACTTAATTTATCGACGCCGAAAGGATGAAAGGCAAAGTCGACCTCGGCGGAATTTGAACTCAGAACGTAACGGCAGACGAAATACCGCTAAGCATTTCGCCCGGCGCGCTAACGTTTCTGCCAGCTCGTCGCCTATGTATATCTATTTATCTATCTATCTATCTATCTATCTATCTATCTATCTATCTATCTATCTATCTGTCTGTCTGTCTGTCTGTCTGCCTGTCTGTCTGTCTATATACACACTCACACACTCTCAAACAAATACATATTTTGTTTAGTATTTTTTTTATTGTACCACATGTATGCACATGTGTCTATAGAAGTAGATAAGTCTGTACGTAAGTCTCTAAGGCTTTATACTTCTTTATGCAGACAAGTTATTGAAATCAATCGATCGATATGCAATTTATCACACTATTATAAATTGTCAATAACATGTTGTTATTAAGTTTATTCTAATTTTATTGAATTGCTAATTTCTTCTCACATTAGGCCCGTTTTTCAACATTGATTCAATTACCACAGATTTTGCGCCCATAAAGGGCCATTAGCTTAAAGTACATAGGTTTTCAGACATGACATATAAATTTTTATTTTATAACATTTCGGGAAAATATATTTTATATGAATTTAATAGTTGTCATAATTTACTTGAATCATTGATTGAAAGCAGCTGTTACGAGGGTGAGTCAAAAAGTAATGCCATTTTGTTTAGGACAGTTATAATTACCAACACAGGAACATGTATCATACATCAAAATGAAGCTTGTTGCATATTTTATTATTGCCCATAAATGCTTTCATTATCTTTTTGTCTTTCATCCTTTCTGGGTGGATAAAATATATACTGGTTGAGCAATGGGGCCGATGGAATCGACCAGCCCCTTCCTCTAAAATTCCAGGCTTTGTGTCTATAGCAGAAAGGATTATCGTGTTTTCAGTTCGTGTCTCTGCCAATCTTGTGAATCATGAAAAAATGCATTGATCATATTTAAGTCATTCGTTGTAAAGCGTTGATAACTTTGGTGAATATCTTTTATCTTTTACTTGTTTCAGTTATTTGACTGCAGCCATGCTGGAGCACCGTCATGAAGCGTTTTTGGTTGAACAAATCGATCCCTGGGCTTATTCTTCCTATCGGTCTCTTTTGCCTAACCGCTAAGTTACAGACACATAAATACAGAAACACCGGTTGTCAGACGGTGACGGGGAACAAACAGAGACACAAAGACACAGGCACAATGATATATGCATATATATATACGACGAGCTTCTTTCAGTTCCCGTCTACCACATCCACTCACAAGGCTTTGATCGGACTGAAGCTAGAGTAAAAGACACTTGTCCCGGGATTGAACCCGGAACCATTGGATTGAGAAGCAAGCTTCTTACCACACAGTCACATACAACCGTTTTCTTTTTTGTTAAACATGAGTTATAGCATTTTTGATTGGTAAGATTCCTTGCAAAATGGCATTGATGCTATACAGTTGTTGTCGTTTGTTTAAGATCATCCTATTATTGAGCATTTCTGATAATTAATTCTTAATTCGTTGAAATTAACCCACTCTTATCTTTAGATTTTCGTGTTTTGTTTTGAATTAAAGAGAAAAAACTTCAATTCATTAAGAATTTTTGCATACGTCAGTTAGTGCGTCAACACCTGCCTGCTTTACACCAATTAAGTAGGGATCTAATTGTGTTTAGAACCAAATTATCCCCGAAGGGGAATGGTAAGTAAATGAGGGTAATGTTTACTACCAAGCAACGAATCGACTAAACTCAGTCAATTACCAACCATCAAAACCATTGGTTCGACTTGTTCGACTAAAGGCGGTGCTCCAGCATGGCCGTAATCAAATAGCTGAAACAAATAAAAGAATAAGAGCATACTAGTTTTTGATAGGTATCTAATATCATTACTGGAAGTTTAATTTCGCAGTTACAAAGGTCTCACCTACGTCAGGGGACGGGTGGACGTCCACTAAGAAGGGACTAGGAGTCCTTCAGCCGAGTTCAAGGCTTGTTGAGCATATAGACCCTTCCGTGCCTATAAATGAGTGTCCGTGGCAAATTCAATGAGAGGCGCAGACGACACGGTTGTATGGTTTGAAGTTCAGTCCCAGTGCTCAGCGTCTAGGACGTGGGCAAATGTCTTCTACCAGAGCCCCAAGTCGACCGTTGCCTTGTGAGGGAATTTGGCAGACAAAAATTGTCTATGTATGTGTGTGCAGCTGTGTGAGTGTGTGTATGTGTGTCTGTGAGTGTGTGTATGTGTGTCTGTGAGTGTGTGTGTATGTGTGTGTGTGTGGATGTGTGCGTGTGTATGTCTTTGTGTGGATGTGTGTATGTGCTTTTTCAGCTTGTGTTTGTACCCCACAAACGCTCGACAGCCAGTGTGGTTTCTTTATGTCCCCGTAGCCTAGCGGTTCGGCAAAAGAGCCTGATGAAATAAGTACTTGACTAGAAAAACAAACAAGCGTAAATACTAGGTTCGAGTTGTTCGACTAAAAACACTTTCAAAGCAGTGCCCCAGTCTGGTTGCAATCCAGTAACTTAAATAAACGAAAGATGAAATAAAAAAGAATTGGTAGTGAAAAAGTGGGAAACCATTGGAGTGGTCCTTAAAGGAAATTTTGTCTTCTCATGGCGGAGTTATGTAACTCACTGGAAAATTTTTTAACTCACTATAGTACATATTTGAGAACCAGCTAGCCTAACGACATAGCTAAAGAAAAAATATAGAAATACAATAACATAAAAGGAAAAAAAAAGCAAACAAAAACATGTGTAACTAAATCAGAATTCAGAATTTAGAAATTCTACAGACAGAGAACTGTGAAGTGTTGCCCTCCGGGGCAACAAAATGGAGTTTTAGTTTCTGTTAAGCCATATCGTTTCTTAAGCAGACATCTTGTTATTATGTTTAAGAGATCAATTAACATCACTAGAGAAGAAGAATTGAGACAGATATTCGAATAACCACTTGTTTGGTTGTAGAGATGCGGCAGAGAAAGAGGGAGAGAGAGAAAGAGAGAGAGAGAGAGAGAGAGAGAGAGAGAGAGAAAGAGAGAGAGAGAAAGATAAAGAGAGACATGGCAATAGAGAGAGAGACAAAGAAAGAGAGAGAAATAGAGATAGAAATAGATAAATAAACAGATAGATAGACAGATAGATAAATAGATAGAAAAAGATATATACATACATATATATATATATATATATGTGTGTGTGTGTGTGTGTGTGTATAGATAGATAGAGGGAGAGAGAAGTAGAGAGATAGCTAGGTAGCTAGGTAGGTAGGTAGATAGATAGATAGATAGACAGAGAGAGAGAGGGGTAGAGATAGATAGATAGATAGAAAGAGAGAGAGAGAGAGAGAGGGAGAGAGAGAGAGAGAGAGAGAGAGATAGAGATAGAGAGAGAGAGAGAGAGAGACAGAGAATTGTTCTGTCGCAGGTCCTTCACTTCCAGCGTAGACAGTGTTTTGAGCCAGTCAGTGGCATTGATGCAGTTTGGTGATTGCACAGCTGGCGGTCATAAATCATGGCGGATGCTGGTGGTAATAATAATAATAATAATAATAATAATAATAATAATAATAATAATAATAATAATAACAATAATGGTAATAATAATAAATGGATGGGTGTTAGCGGCGGTGGATGTGGAGGTGGTGTTGATTATGGCGGTGTTGGGGGATGATGGTGATAATGATGGAGGAGGCGATTGTATTGTTGGTGGTATTGTTGGTGGTTGTGTGGTGGTATACGTGATTATGAAAATAATGGCGGTAGTGGTGGTGACTATGACGACGACGATGATGATGATGGTGATGTGTGGTGTCGGTGGTGGTGGTTGTAGTGATATTGATGATGATGATGATGATGATGATGATGATGATGATGATGATGATGATGATGATAGTCATGATGGTGGTGGTGGTGGTGATGATGATAGTGGTGGTGGTGATGATGATGATGATGCTGGTGATATTAGTAATGAAGATGGTGGTTACGGTAACGATTGCGGTGTTAAAATTATGGTTAACAGTCATGGTAACCTTAATAGTTGTGATGGTAGCATTGGTAGTGGTGCTACTAATGATGATGATCATGATGATGATGGTGGTGGGGATGTTATATTTAGTGACGGTGATGATAGCTATGCTGACAGCGACGGTGTTATTAAAGTGTTGTCGTAATTGCCGAAAACCGAGACAGATTGAAATCTATTGTTGGCACCCAATGTTCCACACGGTGAAAAACGATTAAGAAAAGGAAGAAGACTATCTGCAGCAGGGTTTCTATTTATAAATCTCGCTTTGCGTAAAACATGAGATCGTCAGTCTTCAAAAGATGGCTGTTTGTCCAACCATAGCATTTGTGTTCGTGTTCAGTTTTGTTTACGAGATCAATTGACATCAATAGAAAGGAAGAATTGAGGCAGATACCCGAATAACCACTTGATTGGCTGGAGCAGAGATGTGGAGGAAGGGAGAGAGAGACAGAGAGAGTGAGAGAGATGTATACATGCACACACACACACACACACACACACACACACACACACACACACACACACACACACACACACACACACACACACACATATATATATATACTTGGAAAAGGATGCGTGACGTTCAATCATATAATAATATGGACAAGGAAGACGTATTCTTGTCTGTCTCCTGTCCAAGCCTGATTCTTCGCATTCGCCACTACAACCTCGTTTAGGCTTAGCAGCCCTTCTTGTTTGTTTTCAATGTCCTGTTTTTGCTACCAATTTTGATCCTCCGTAAATCCCAAATTTTATTTAATTTGCTTTGCGGGAGCAACTGTTTTATCGAAGGCGTATTTTGTCGTGAAATGCTCGAAATACGGATTAGGAAAACAGCCGACAAATGATGAAGAGTCATTCTTTGTGTTGTCTGTCTGCACTGTCCTCAGATTGACACCCAAACACTCTCAAATGTTCGTATTGGAGCTTCCGAGCAGTACAGTAAGTTGTTTCCAAATTTATGGAAGAGTGAATTGCATCATGATGATGTTTTTTCTCACAGACGGTATTCAACTGACCCTACTATACTGTGTAGCCGACAAAAACAAAAGCAAACAATGCGCATGCGTAAAACAAAAAAATAAAATGGCGACAATTTACTCATTGCACCATATATATATATATATATATATATATATATATATATATATATATATATATATATCTCCTTTTTCTCTCTCCTTTTTTCTCTCCTTGTTTCTTTCCGTGTTCCTTTCTGTAGAAGAGCGTAGGCTCGAAACGTTAAAGACTTTCTCAATTCCCCAGCGTTATACTAATACATCTATTTCTTTTCAACACCACCTGTCTTCGTCTGTTGTTTTTTGTTAACTCTCCCTATACATACATACATACATACATACATACATACATACATACATGCATACATACATACATACATACATATATATATATATATATATGTATTGGAACTACACAGTTATTGCGGGCGGAAAACAAAGTTTAATGTCGAAAAAGAAAAGAAAATGACTTGTGATAGGAGAGATTGAGGCAAATAGATTAAGCCAAAGCAGAATTTATTCGTTAAATGGAATTCATTTAAATGGAATTCATTTAAATGGAATTCATTAACGTTTGAAATTTCATTCGAGGAATATTTTGTGCTTGCGGGAATCACTGATGTGGTGAGCTAAGCTAGCGACAGAAGGATTGAACAAAATACTCCAGTCGTCATCATCGTCATGGACCATACGCTTTTGGTTGCACGTTGACGACACAATAGCAAGAAGTCTTACCGATGAAGCGCGATTTCTCCTATCGGATGAAATCATAGCGTTGCCTCGTTCTGACTCTCTCATCGTGTTTTCTTGGCTGAGATATTAGAGTGATTTGCCATTGCTTTCCCTAAATGGATAACTGTTGGCCTACTAGGAGCTCACCCACACTTCGACAGGTCTTGTTTTTAATCCTGCTGAAAGTCCAGACACCCTCCTCACAAGAGTAATAAGTTACTTAAGTAGGGACAAGTTTAGTCGCCGACCACCCGACTATAGAATAGTACTTGTTTACATGGTACCAATAACAGGCCTTATCAACTTGTGATGAGATCTCTGACCTGACAATGAAATGCTCCAGATGAACAAAATATATACACGTCAATTCATAGACACATTCCAGCAAGAAGATTAATATATAACAAATAGGTCCCCATGACCATTATATATAGAGATAGATACATATGTCCATCTACGGACGTTTAAATATGGAGGAAATATTCCGTTTCTTATTTTTTTTCTTTCCGTTTCAATTGTTTTAATCACTGTGTTCGTCTGATAGGTGATCGGGATACTACGTAGCACATATACCTGTCTCTGAACATTCGTTGTTATTTCAAAGACATAAGACATATAGCAAGCAACTATATCCTAGGCATATAGCAACTATATCCTGATTGGTTGTTGGCTAAAATTCCTGTGTTCATCATGACACTAGTTCATTAATCTTATGCTAAAGAGACAAGTAAGCGAGGAATAAGTATTATTTTAAATCGTTTAAATAAATAGTAATTTAATGCAACATTTGTCATTTGATTCATATTTCATCGTCTCTATAACTGTAAACGGCTGTTTAAGTATTATTTGCTTCTTCAGTGAAATTTCAATGAAGACGTTAGAGTATTACATTGCATCATATTTGTATTGTTTGAGCAAAGAACTAGAAAATGTAGAAGAAAATGAAGAAAAAGACGTAGTAGGAGTAGTAAAAGTGAAAGAAGTAGCATAAGTAAAAGAAGAAAGACGACAACGTTACATTAATGTTGTGTCATTTGGATTGTAGAGGGAGAGGAAAACTTACTTAGGTCTGTAATGAACCATAGGGTTCGTAAGGGCCGGACCCTAGCACCATTTTTTATGGATTATAAATTACCAAGATTTTAATCATCTTTTGCCGCTTGAACCGGAAGTTAGTCCGTCGTAGAGTCAACTTATCACCTATTGCTGGAACTCATTTACATCTGAATGAACTGGAGAAACCTAAGATTAAGTGTTTTTGCCAAGAACTTAACCTACCGCTCTGTCCGGGAATCGAAACCATGATCACAAATGCAATACCACTAACCACTAGGCTATGTAACTCCACATTCCATTAGCATAAAATAAGCGCAAATGATATTAAGCTATTTTTACCAATAAAGGCTCAGAGCAATTTGCCAGATATCAAAATAGTGTGAAAATCTTTTCATTTCGGCCCTTTATAAGGGTTCCAGCCTCCATTTTAGCTATTTTGCGTGCACGAATATGCGTGTGTGTATGTGTGTGTGTATGTGTGTGTGTGTGAGTGTCTATGTGTATGCGTGTGTATATGAGTGCGCACGTGTGTGTGAGTGTATGTGTGTGTATCTGTGAGCGTGCTTGCTTGTGAGTGTCTGTGTGTGTGCGTGTGTATATGAGTGCGCACGTGTGTGAGTGCATGTGTGTGAGAGTGTGCGTGTGTATGCGTGCGTGAGTGAATGTCTGTGTGCACGCGTACGTGTGTATGTGCGTCTGCGTGTATATGTTTGTGGTGTGTGCGAGTGTATGTGTGTGTAAGTGTATGGTGTTTATGTGTATGTGTGTGGCGTGTGCGAGCGAGTGTAAGTGTCCAAATAGCTATTGAGGTAACACACTGCTCACACATCCCACTCTCCAAAATCGTCCAAAATACGGAATGCGTAACTTACGCCATACATATTGCAGTCATACTATAAAGCAATGTTTGGCTGCGTTTCCTTTGTCATCGACAAAAGGCTAGTCCAGTTCTGTTAGGCAGAAGAAAAACAAATCATATATTATAATATAACATAATATAATACAAATTTGATATAATATAATATAAGATTATACATTGTATAACATAATACAATATATCATACTGCTATCTTATGAACGTCTGCTCTGAATAAGAACGTAATGAGTATACATAATTAGTCTGTTATGGGCGCCATAGAACATATAAACACCAGAATATAAAATACATTGTCTTGAACGATTATTATTTATATGCTTGTAACGAATGTATATACATACATACATACATACATACATACAGACAGACAGACAGACGTATATACATACGTATATACATACGTACATAAATACATATATATACATACATTAAAAACCCAAAATATTCGTCGCACGGAAAAACACTTAGCGAGATGGTTGTACGAATGTAAAAACAATCGAATTTAAAGCTATAATACATATATATGCATAAGTATGTATACTTACACACACACACACACACACACACACATGCACACACACACACACATACACTTATATATACATTAGCATTTATAAGGTGCTAATAAGAAAAGACGGTTGAAATATTTCCTTTCTCCCACACATAATGATCTATTTCCGAAGATAATATACGATATAGATACACATATGTAAACACACATATACACACACTCACACACACACACACACACGTATCTATCTATATATATATGTATATATATGTGTGTATATATATACATATATATATGCATATACATATATATACATATATATATGTATATATATATACATATACATATATACATATACATATATATATATATATGCATATACATATGTATAATACATACACACACACACACACACACACACACACACACACATATATATATATGTATGTATGTAATATGGCTTGATTTTATTTCATCTGTCTTAACTTATTTGCTGTACTATATAATACTGCATGCATGTTTATAATACACAGACACTCCCACTCACACACGCGCATTCACACACACAAACACACACACACAAAAACACGTATACACACACACACACACACACACACACACACACACACACACACACACAAATACGCACATATATAGAGAAGAATCAATAAAAAAAATACAGTGAAAAACAGTTTCACGAAAGAAAAACTACACAAGTTAAAATTTCCCTTCCTTTTATGCTTCTTTAGAAACATTTTTATTTCATTTGCCTCAATTTTCCAGAAATCTCCGTCATATTATCAAATTTATTGAGAAGAACAAAAACACATGCATGCATAGATACATGGAATAAATTTGGATAAATGATTTAAGGAGTTGATATGCTTACCACGGTACGACAAAAATGTAAAATCTACTCGCGTCTACTTGCTTATTTGACAAAAATAATTTAAATAGAAAGATTATATATATATATATATATATATATATATATACATATATATATATGAGTGTGTGTGTGTATGTGTGTGTGTTACGTAATCTCGAAAGACTAAGAGTGCTGAATGCTAAATACATGTGGAAGATATAGTTTCTTTTACTGTAAAAGCAGAAACTGAAATTTCAGTGACTCGAATTTCCTAGCAGTACACCCGGTGATCACGTTGACATGAAACTCGAGTTTCGAGACAAACATTCAAATTTCTGTTTCAAAATAGCCTTTTTTTAAAAAATATGTTTAGTTTTTATTTCTACTTTTTTTTTTCGTTATCCATTGACGTCACCATTATTTGAATACGGCAATGTCCAATGTCTTAGATTGAATTCCTTCTAAGCGTTCTTTTCGTAGGCGTTCGTGTACTGGAAATATTTCGTAAGTTAATTTTGAATTTCATTAATTCTGGATCGCCTTGATGGCGTTGTGTTAACGTACCTTTTCGGAAATATAAATATTCATTTCAATGATATTATCTCTCTCTCTCTCTCTTTCTCTAATCAACGCACTTTAAATGATACAACTATTAAATCTACTCAGATAATTAAATGGAATACGGTTATTTAGCGCGTTAGTATAAATGATAAAAAGTATTAATATCGTTTATACAAGGCGCAGGAGTGCCGAAAGGTTTGCAAAGCACCAGCAGACCTCAGGAGACACATGCGTGTCCATAGAACGTGATTATCGCGTCATTTTACTGAACGCTCACTTGTCATTCCCAAAGAGAGAATCCATCGTACACAAACACACATACATACATACACGATTACACGTTAAAATGCTTAGTTCTGTTGGTAGAAATATTTCACTTCATGGACCTATTCAATACATTTTCAGTTTCTTAAAGAGAATGACACTTTCATAAGTGGTATGGCATAAATTATAAGGACTCTTTTAATTAAAAGGATTTATTCCCTTATTTTCATTTCATGCTTTACAAACTTTTCTTTTGTGACACTTTCGCGGACGTTTATTCCAAACATTTTCTTCTCTCCGCGTCACGAGTCGAATCGTTTCTTTATAGAAATAAATTTCCACTTATTATTCAGTTCAACACTTAACAAAATCTATGTTTATTTTTCACTACAATTTTCTATTAATAACTTTAAATATTTCTTCATTTCTTTGAGTATCAATCACTTGACCTTTATGGAAATATTGATTACAACGATTTTATTCACTTCTTTGTATTCTATTTTCTTAATTTAATATCTTTTTGCGATATTTTGGCACTAATTTGCTTCAAGTATTTGTTTGTGTACATGTCAACCGCGGGAACATTTTTATTGAAATTCGTTCATTGTCATTTTAATTAAAGAAATTAGCGAAATTCGATTCATCTTTTATTGATAGAATACCATTCAGTTTCAATGTTTGTTTAGTTCAAGGCGGCGAGCTGGCAGAAACGTTATCACGCTGGAGGAAATGCCTAGCGGTATTTTTTCTGTGTTCAAATTCCTCCGAGGTGCCACGCAGTGGGACTGAACCCAGAACCATCTGGTTGGGAAATAGGTTTCCTACCACAGAAGAATTTATATTAAAGATTGAATAGAATACATATATTTCTACATAATTCTTTTTTTTTCTTCATTTCTATGAGATAAAGTTCTAAAAATCACTGGTTGTCGTGAATAGCACAATTCTGCCCCCCCCTTTTCGAGTATTTAATTGCTTTTAAGTGTGGTGCCCGTTCAATAATTCTTTTTAGCAGAACCGTTGTTAGAGGGACGCTAACAAACCAACTCTAGCTGTCAAGTGTCGTGGGGAGAAGAATAAAGACACGGACATACAGACATCCATGCATACACATACATACACTCATCTGTCTGTCTGTTTGTCTGTCTGTCTGTCTGTCTGTCTGTCTGTCTGTCTGTCTATCTATCTATCTATCTATCTATCTATCTATCTATCTATCTATCTTATTTCTTTATTACCCACAAGGGGCTACACACAGAGGGGACAAACAAGGACAGACAAAGGGATTAAGTCGATTACATCGACCCCTGTGTATAACTGGTACTTATTTAATCGATCCCGAAAGGATGAAAGGCAAAGTCGACCTCGGCGGAATTTGAACTCAGAATGTAACGGCAGACGAAATACCGCTAAGCATTTCGCCCGACGTGCTAACGTTTCTTCAAGCTCGCCGCCTATCTATCTATCTATCTATCTATCTATCTATCTATCTATCTATCTATCTATCTATCTATCTATCTATCTATCTATCTATCTATCTTCTTTGTCTATCTATCTATCTATCTATCTATCTATCTATCTATCTATCTATCTATCTACCTACCTACCGATCTATCTATCTATCTATCTATCTATCTATCTATCTATCTATCTATCTATCTATCTATCTATCTATCTATCTATCTATCTTTAAGTGTGTGTGTGTGTGTGTGTGTGTGTGTGTGTGTGTGTGTGTGTGTGTGTGTGTGTGTGTGTGTGTGTGTGTCTATGTTTGTATGTCGGTATGCAAGTACATAAAATTTAATTTTCTTCAGTTTTAATTTCTGACAAAGACTACCTCAATACGGAAGCAGTGACTAATGCCAAGTCGTAGCCGTGGGATTAGCCGTCTGTTGGAATTTCGTGAGGACGAATCTCGGTTTGTGATTAAAAGCTGAACCGACCAACTCAACACTCGTTTAATGAATTCAACAGTCACGTGACCAGACAATAACCTCCTTTTGCTAATACCCCAAGGATTTTCCAGTTTGGCTTTTTAATTGAACAAATGCTTGTCTTCTGCTTTTTTATTACATATATTTTCGCCTCAACTGATATCATTGTTGCTGTTGTTGTCGTTCTTCTTCTTCTTCTTCTTCTTCTTCTTCTAATAATAATAATAATAATAATAATAATAATAATAACAACAACAACAACAACAACAACAACAACAACAACAACAACAACAATAATAATAATAATAATAATAATAATCATAATAATAAATAATAATAATTATTATTAGAATGGCGAGCTGGCAGAATAGTTAGGACATCGGGAGAAATGCTTAGCGGTATTTCGTTTGTCTTTACGTTCTGAGTTCAAATTCCGCCGAGGTCGACTTTGCTTTTCATCCTTTCGGGGGTCGATGAAATAAGTACCAATCAAGTGCTGGGATCGATGTAACCGATTTATCCTCTCTCCCAAAATTTCAGGCCTTGTGCCTATAGTAGAAAGGATTATTGCGCTTGACAGTCATGCCTGCACCTCACAGCCATGCATGTACTTGACTGCCATGAATGCGCTCGACAGCCATTAATGTGTCTGGCAGCCATTCATGCATCGCCTCACAATCATGTTAGTGCCTTATAGCCTCGTACTTTATATATTAAAAACAATTACAAATGTATGCATTAATATAACTATTCCACAACTGTATTGGGTTTTCTAACATATATAGTTTTTCGCTATGGACTTAAAAAGTTAGCTTTGGAATCACATGATTTCGGGATCAATCCCACAGCACAACACCTTGGACAAGTGTCTTCTACTATAGCTGGATGGTGACCAATGCTTTGTGGGTGAATTTGGTAGACGGAAATTGTGCAGAAGCCCGTCGATTATCGTATACGTATGTATGTATGTATGTATGTATGTATGTGTGTGTGTGTATGTATGTATGTATGTATGTATGTGTCTTTGTCTAAGTGTGTGTCTCCCAAAGCCACTTTACAACCGGTGTTAGTTTGTTTACGTTCCCGTAACTTAAGCGGTTCTGCAAAAGTGACGATCTAGAATAATTACCAGACTTGAAAAACAAATAAGTGGCTGGAGTCAATTTGTTTGACTAAAACCCTTGAATACAGTGAGTGCCCCAGTATGGCCGTAGTCTAATGATTGAAGTATGTAAAAGATAAATGATAACCGATGCAAGCTAAATGAACTATTGACATAATTGGAGAATGTAAAAACCGGTCAGATCGTTTTGGCTGTTCGTGGTAGCTTCATAACTATAACTCAACTATGGTGTACCACAACAGAATTTTAACAAGGATACAGCCATTATTTTTGACTTAGATAGGTCTAAACTCTTAACATGCACATTTGTTTTTCCAATTTCCATGCAAAGAATATCATATTTTTTATTATTTCTTTTGAATCTGTATATAAGGAAGAATGAGTAGACAAACTATTTCGGATCAGTTATGATTTATCATGAAGTTACTGATAGAAATAATAGTTACTGATAGTTAATGATAGAAAACGGGAATAACATCCTGAACGAATTGTTTTGTAGGTTAGAAATAAGTGACAGATACCCCATACTACATATTACAGTGGGCATATATTTTCGTTCAAATATATATTTACTAGGCATCTCTAGAGGTTAAGGAAGTTAACTTTTAAGGCTAGAAGTGCATTTTCCAGCACCTCTTACTTCTTTGGAGTAGAGTGCACATAAATTTTGAAACATATGTAGGAATTAAAGGAACTTATTGATTATACGCGTTTTGCTCCATTTATTATTATTCTTCATATATATATATATATATATATATATATAAAAAGAGGAATTCAGCTACCGTCAGAAAAAAAGTAAAAAAAAAATGTGCTTCAAAATTTTGAGGCGGTTTCTATAAGACTTCAAATCCAAGAGGTATTAAAAGATTAATCTATCGATGAAGCCTTCACATCACTTGATTTGAGCTGAAAGCTTGAAATGCCTTCAAATAGATTTATGCTAAGTTCTTGGGAAAATTACAGGTTTCCCTTTACAAATGGAGTTAAGAAACTAATTGAAGGTTTCTAACATATGGCATGTCACATGTCACCTAGATTTCTTTTCCTGAATATCATGGTCCGGTTAGTGATGAACGAGTAAGGAGATTTCACTAGAATATTAAATCCACGTAAGCTCTCTATCAAGGATTCCTGAATAATAAAAAAAAAATAAAATCTGATGCTAGATTATCGCTGCATGATTTATCATGGCACAAACTACAAGAAAAAAGAAATCACATTTCTGATTGCGAATATATGGCAGTTTGTTGACAACTTCTTCCTCCTTGTAAGGATATTAATACCCAATTTTCCTGCTGTTTTAATGGCGATACTGCGTTCGAAAATATCATTCTTGTCTGTATCTTACGATATATATTCTACGCTTCTAAAAAACAAAACAAAATGTAAGCTTGTTAATATACACACGTGGTTTTTTTTTATATAAATATACACAGGCATGACATAAGTAAATAGACACCCTTATAATCATTAAAATTTATTTAAGTCTGAAATTATATATTCAAATTATTTATTAATTGCTATACTGTGAATATTTAATATTTAGTAGACATGTCCTTTGCCTTCTTCAATGCAAGGACCCTATTAGGCATATTACTGATCAGATGACAAATATTCTCTTGTGGAATTTCATGCCAAGATTCACGCAGTAATCTCAAAAGATCTGGCTTTGAAGATGCTTTCTTGTTCTGTTTATGAAGTGTCCTGTCCATTATGTCCCAGAAGTGTTCAATGGGGTTCATATCTGGTGACTGACTTCGCCATAGGAGCTTTTTAATGCCATTCTCATCTAACAAATCTTGGATCATTTTAGTCTTATTTAATCATTTCATTACTGGAGAAGATTGGAAAAATATGGACACATGTATATATATCTGAGTTAATGTTTTCCGCACACTCTCCACCAGCTCCTGATCAACCATTTCTCCAAATTGCTCCCCAGGACATCTCAGAATAGCTGCCGTGTTCCATTGTTAGCAGCAATCTTTTCACATGAAATTCTCGATCAGAGTCTCCGGACCTACACTCGATGGGTGAAATGCTTTATATTCACCCTACCTTCATATTTACATATCTTCTCCGTCCAAATGTTTTTTAAGTACCCTGTGTAACGTTGTCTTGTATTTCCTGTCTATTCAAGGATCAGTAGGTACCTGTTTTGAAGACGTAGAAAAATGTTCCTTTGAGTTTTCAAAAAACGGAAATATGTGTTCTACCATCTTGTTTGCTCCTGACAACATTTTCACTCTTGAAGTGTGGTGTATTTTATTCGTTTAGTAAAATGTGGATGAATTGGATGTCACAGATATTCTTAATAGTATAATACAAATGGATCAAACTGACGTCTTTAAACGTTAAAATATTATTATGGTTTTGCATGCAATGAATGAATTTCGTAGTGAAATTGAATTTATTTTACATTTTTGAAGAATTTTCCTCCGTGTGGTTATTTTTTGATCTTTTTGTAAGGATGCATTTCTGCTAGGAAGCCATTTTATATAAAGAAAGCAGAAATGTAAAGTTACGTCCAAAAATGTCCGGATTTTTCTCCAACACCAAAGGAGTTGACTCCCAACGCACCCCAAAAGTATCCCCCATGAAAGAATATATTTTTTAAATTTGTGATTGTTAACCTCACCTCGAAATTCTAAATTTCGTATTTATTCTATCAGCCTCTTTTGCCGAATCACTAAGTTGCGGGGGCGTAAACAAGCCAACACCGGCAGTCAAGTGGAGTGTATGGGTGAACAGCAAAGGCACACACACACACACACACACACACACACACACACACACACACACACACACACGCACGCACACACACACACACACACAAACACACACACACACACACGTAGACACACACACACACGTAGACACACACGCACTCTCACATACGCACAAACGCATACATACATACACCAATTTATACGACAAGCTTCCGCACAGTTTCCGTCTACCAAATTCATCCACAAGCCATTGGTCAGTATGCAGCTAGAGCAGTAGCCACTTGCTTCAGGCAGACCGCAGTGAGACTCAACCCGAAAGAACATGATTGCAAAGCGAACATTTTAACCAATGAGTCATACCAGCGCCTAAACACAATCATAACAGAGTAAAAGACTTTAGTATGACTTTTCTATGTCTTACAACTTTCTTTTAAAAATCCTTCACTAATTCATAATTGAAAATCTCATGTTTGCTTGTCACGATGAGAAAAGTTAATCTGCATATACCAGGAAATACTTAATTCTCCATGAAGCTGCAACAAAAAATAAAATTTAATATAACAAAAATACTTGTCTATCAAGTATTGATTTTTAAAATGTTCAATTATTTTCTGTTGAAGAGAAATAATACAATTTCGTCGAAAGAACAACCATCTTTGAATTATGAATTGCTTCAGTCTCTTAGTTAAAGAATTTTGCTGTTCCATTTCAGTATATTGTTGGCTTTTAAGAGGTCAATTAAAACGAATTTATTAACGTACAACAGTGAACAATAAACAAGCAAATCAGGCTAGTTTAAATACTATTTTACTCTTTTACTTCTTTCAGTCATTTGACTGTGGCCATGCCGGAGCACCGCATTTAGTCGAGCAAATCTACCCCAGGACTTATATTTTGTAAGCCTAGTACTTATTCTATCGGTTTCTTTTGAAATGAAGATTATTAGAGTAAAGATTGTTTGCCAACATAACATGGCAGTCCTGGTTTAGGACGAATGTTGCTGTAATTTAGCCCCAGGAGACATCGTCTCCAGCTGGCTATACGACACAATCTGTGCCCTTATATTTTCGAACAGGGGAATCTAGCACCCCCACTCAGCTCAAAACAATATCTGTGTATCTGTGTTTTGAGCTGAGTGGGGGTGCTAGATTCCCTTGTTCGAAAATATAAGGACACAAATCGTGTCGTATAGCCAGCTGGAGAGGATGTCTCCTGGGGCTAAATTACAGCAACATTCGTCCTAAACCAGGACTGCCACGTTATGTTGGCAAACAATCTTTACTCCAAAGTACTGTTGCTGAATATCTCTCGTTGTGAGATTTACAAATAGGAATTTTCTGAAGATTATTTGTAATTGATTATTTATTTGTCAGCACAGAGGGCGCGTGGCCTGATGGTTAGAGGTGCTGCATTCACGAGAACGTAGGTTCGATTTCCAAACCGCCGGTACGTTGTGTTATTGGGACCAAAACGCTTAATTTTTCTTTGCTTTGCTTTGCGACCACTTTGATATCTGACATGTGGCACATTTGTGCACCTGTACAGGCAAAATCGATTTGAGGAATGAAGTGTACTTATGTGCAGCACAAATATTTGATCACCACGAACAAGTTATCTCTGCAGGTTGCCCAGCAGGAAATTATGGAACCGTCTTTTTCGCACACGTGAGACTACCATTAAAAAAAAAAAAGAAAAATGTCGACGCATTGTGTTCAGGGTCAAAGAGTCCATATAATGTAACCTCAAGTTTAGTGGATAAAGCATTGAGTGACCGAGTGCTAGAGTGATTTATGAACCAACGCCAACTATCTTGGCTTCCATGCAACAACGATGAATTAAAAATATTTCGTATCTAGCTTGAATGCTTCACAACATCAACTCTACCGTCATAACGAGCCAGAACAGACGTTTAATCCAATAAATCAGTAAAGCAGACATTTAATCCACGAAATCAGCAAAGCTAATGTACGTTTCCTTAATAATTTCCTGTTCGCTATCAGCTATAAATGAAACAGCCATTTAGATAATGAAATCAATAAAATAATTTTGCTATTCACCATCCATATTAGTGGCTTAATGGCTAAAAAATGTTAAGAATAAAATTACTTTTCACATGGTTTATTCATTAGTTGACCGTTTCTTTATCCTGTAACATCATGAAAACTACTTTTACTATGACTTCCCATAGCTTTCTTCACTGACTGAACACTTCATTACTGATATCAGGTTTCCTGGAGCGCGTTTTGTTAAGAACTGTGTTTATTAAGTATAGCTATAAAATATCAGACAATTGCTTCGCAGCCGAAGCGTATAATGACTTCTACAATCATAGACATCTACTATTGTCTAGCAACTTTATCATTACTGCGAAAGAGTTACAATAGATTTACAATAGTCTAAATTATCGCATCACATCATATATTACTAACAATTATTTAACGAAAATTTGATTCATTATATATCCATTCCGGTTATGTAATTTCACCCACAGAATAAATAACCGTATTTATCCTGTTTTCTATGCGTTCTTTATAAGTTCATTACAACTGTTTTCTCTACGGAGATCCGGGTTCAATCCAGCTTGCTTTACAAATAAATACGGGTGTGCAATTGTTGTTAAGAAGCTCGATTTGTAACCCTGTAGTATCGGGTTTAGGTTCATTGCTTTGCTTCTTGGGTTGGTGTTTTCTACTATAGCTTAGATTCAAGGCTCTTTCATTGGAGTTTCAATATCAACGACAGGGTATTTTTGTCTGTCTGTCTGTCTGTCTGTATGCATCTATGTATACGTGCAGACTTGTATGCTTTGCTTTATCTATGTATTCTCATGCATATAGTTACATATCTAGAGATGCTCATATATATTTAAATGATAAACGTCTGGAAAGTTTTGCTGATCTTTATAGTTCCAGTGATGGATTGGATCTGTAGTCTTCGAATGAACTTTCTCTTTTCTGGTTTTGAGAAACCTAATTTCTCAAGATCGGTATTTAAGCAGTGTGTTTCATATCTCTGGGCCCCGATAATTACAGGTATAAATCTGAACTTGTAATCTAGATAGAGCAACTGTAGATTTCTCTATGTATGTGTGTATTATTGAAAAGTTGTTATTTCGAATGTGATTGCGTAACAGTTAACCTTTACTTAGGACTCCATGTACATCTAAGCTCCAATCATGTGTTAAACATAACCTATCCTCAGATTTTCCTTTGATATTGTATAAACCATTTGAATAGATCACTGAGTGTATATCCAAGAGGAGAATAAAGCTTGAGATTGGGTTAAAAAGATGTTAAAATAATTTTTTTTTACCGAATCTCCTGTATTTTCCTGCTCGTGGGTATATATATATATATATATATATATATATATATATATATATATATATATATATATCCATATACATACATGTATGTATATATACGCATATACATACATATATACATACATACACACGCATACACACAGGTATATGTATGTATGAATATATGTATGTATATGTGTGTGTATATATATGTATATATATATATATATATATATATATATAAATATATTTGAGATTATATATATATGCATATATTATTTATATATCATAATTCGTTTCCATACTGTATACGTTATTCAAAAATCAAAATCATAGAAATGTTTGAGATATGCACACGAGTATATACATAGACATGTAAATAAATATATTTTTACATATAAAACTCGAGGCCACAAAATAACTTCTGATGTGTTTTCAAATTAAAAAAGTATATTTACATATACATACACACACATTGACACACATATATATTTATATATATACATATACTTACAAATCTACATATCCTTACATACAGATATATATATTTCTAAATATCTATATATTTACATACAAGCCCCCACACACTTATATACTTCGATACACATATGTATAGACAAATATAAACTACAGACTACAAATGTGCAATGTTTCTGGAAACAAAAAGCTATGCACCAAACAATTGTTATAGAAAAAGATATTTTATGCAAACTTAATCGCTGTAAAATATATTTATATGTCTATTGAAATAACGGAACCAAAAGATAGAAAAAAGGAAAAAACAAATGTCCAGAAATCGAATGAAATTGAATGTGTTCTGTGAAAATTGAATTTCAAATTTCATGTTGTAAGAAACAATTATCTGTGCTTCTTTGAGAAATATATCGAAGCCAATAAAAAATAAACAAAAAGAAAACATGGTCTTATACAGCCAAAAAGAAACACCAAACAACGGCCATAAACGTAAATTTTAGAACACAATTATCAGATACGAGTATATTTAGGTTTGTCAAATTTAAGTTGTCGCATTGCTTATATTCTTTCTGAAAATCTTCATATATTAAGGCATTAATTTTTTTGTTTCTTCTGTCTTATGAGATCTTTTCAAACCATATAAAATGTACTTAGAATGAAAGCATTGTTCAATTTTTTTCTTTTGTGACTATTTATGTAGCAATAAACAAAATTTTATATTGTTCTCTGAAAACTTGCTTAGTTTAAAAATTGTGCACAAATTCCAATAAAGAAGAAGGAGATAAATAAATAATCTAAAATGAACAATAAATGAAAGTCTTTGAAGTTTTCTGCGTCAGACAACGCGTCCCCACCTCACCACCGCTGCAAGAAATAATGCTTTACATAGATGCTCAGTGCTGAAAATAGCAACCAAATCTCCTGTCATTTGAAATAAGGCTAAGGACGCATTAAACGATATAGCTCTGTATATCCGTTAGTTAGGACGACCTGCAACTGAATAATGACAACAATAGAAAAAAACAAACAAACTGAAAAGTAACCGCACCAGCGAAGGATCTAGTCATACCAACTAAGGAACCTCTATATGGATACTGAACATGCTGGAAATAGCAACCAAATCTCCCCTAAGTAGTACTGTATAACGCTGGGGATTTTCCGAAGAGCCAGGAGTATTTCGGCAATGTTGAATGAAATGATCTACTAATATGTCAAGTACTTAAACTAACGTTTTCACAGTAGATAATTCATTATTTTGTATACACAGAATCCAGGGCGACATGGGTGAAAAACAGTTTCCCATAAATTAAACTGCCTTAAAGAAAAGCGATCAGTTTTGTGATAGAAATGATTAACTTGTAAGACTATAGCTGTTCTATATGCTTATACCTTGACTAAAGGTCTGTGGTTAGATTATAACACTATGGGAATAATAAAATATAGAACGGTGGATGGACTATAGCACTATGGGTTAAATCTAGGACAATAGTTGGATTGCAGGAGTACATCAAGATTATATAGCAATTATTGACTATAAAACTATAGAGAACTATGGGCTCAAAGAACTACAACCAAAATCTTGGACAATAGGTGAACTACAGAACGACATCAAGGCGGCATAGCAAAGGCGATAGACAGGAGTTTAAATTATGTTTAGGCTGAAGTGCTAAAGTGTAATTATAATCAATATTTATTAGATTATGATTGGACAGTAACATTATTAATAAAATATAGATTATAGCGCTATAAGTAGAAAATATTATTGGACTCTAAGTAGTATACTTGACAAGGTATTTATCTATCGTTTTGGGCGGGTTTCATCAACCAAAACCACTCTTTCTCTCCAAACGTTCCATTCTACTATGAAGTTTTTAATGTCTTCTATTTGTAACTTGATATTATGAGAGAGTTGATCAATGTACGTCATTCTGAGTCATCCTTCGATGGCTCGAGAAAGCCCGTGGATTGGGTCCCACAGACGGAGCTCGCTCACTAATTCGTCTCAGTTTCAGAGCGTAGTCGTTGGATGGCGACGAAATCTAATCAATGGTAACCAACAACCCTTTGTGTTGATACCAAAGGCGTTCAGGAGGCTCCTAAAGGCCCCGGATAGCGTCCAAGACTCGCGATGATAGAGCAAGATTGGGAGGAATAGAAATCTGAAAACCCGAAACTTTATGCTTCTGTTCAGATATCAGCAGCTCCAAAAACCTTTGTTCAGTGAGTGCAGAACTTCCACAGCACGCTCAAGTCTTTTTGAGACTTCAAACTCGCAGCTAATGCTGCTACAGATAGCGTTGTCATGATAAGTGAAGCAGTTAACAACTTCAACAGTCTCACCCGCACTTCATTTCGCGTTGCTCCAGTCCACTCTGCTGTAAAGGTGACGGATTCGCCCCAATGCTTCTATTCCGTTCAGGAGGAATACTTACCTGTCGGCCTGGTCAGTGCGCTGGCATCATTTGGCCAATGCAGTGGCATCATCAGCTATGTGAGGAAACGCATTGTGGCTAGTGGTGTATTACAGCATCCAACAGTCTCGTCGATACAGTCTTACAGTGACAATTGCATAAAACGAGAGGTGGTTTATTCGATTGAATCGACCGTCATTGCTACATTAAAACTTATTTTATCGATCTCCTGACAAATGAAAGGCTAAGTTAATACGAATAATTTTTCAGTTCAAGAATGTAAAAATATGCAGTTAAATGTCACTAAATATTCTTTTCCCTTTTTTTTTGATTTTTTATCATTTATCATTATCGGAGACGACTCTAGCATCTTCCTGGATATTAATGCAGAAAAACACATTTAGAATTTATTATGAATGGAGAAAAATAATTTAAATATATAATCAGAATGAACTTCAAAATATGAAATTTAATTAGCATAATTTTAACATTTTGCTCTAATTAAATGACAAAACAAGTTCAATCCAATCCTGAAAATTACGTTTCCATCAAGCCAGAAGATAAAATTTGATTGTTGAAATGAAGTTTCAAAACGTTACCTTAATTCATGCAGTGTTACTGTACAGTAAGCACCATTATAATTTGTTAATTCTACCGTGTAATACACTTGCATAGCGGACGCCATATTGAGGTGGCAAGTTTCTGGACGTCGACCAATCAGCGAAGCAAACTCGATATTCCATTTGCTACATTTAAGTGCGTTTCTTTTGTTGCATAAAACTTCCGTTTCTGCCAATTGCCACGTTTCCCAATGTTTCTGAATAGCGGCTCCAGCATTAGGAAGCTCACCAATATACATACATACATACATACATACATACATACATACATACATACATACATACATACAGGCATGCATATGTATCTGGACATTATTCCCCGGATGAGGAAAAATGCATACAGAGGAGCATCCAGGAGCTAATTGCATCCAGGGAACAAATGACCACAAGATAATTAATCCAGAGGACAACAAAATAATTGCATCAAGAGGACAACTGACCACAAAGTTATTGCATCTAGAGCAGTGCTACTCAAAGTGGTGGTCCATAGACCGGTGCTGGCCCGTGAGCCATCAGCTGTCGGTACGCGGCGAGTTTCCAGAAAAGAACATGAACCACAACTTCAGCCTACATCACGGCTTTAACTTACGCTACAACTGGAACCTACTCAAAAAATTTAACACGTCACAACTGAAACCTACATCACAACTGCCAAATTTATTACATGTTCATTCCCTACACCACATCCTCATTCTTACAGCACACCATCAGTCATCCAATCACCGTCATCATCAATCACCATCAATCAATCACCATCAATCACCACCAATCACCACCAGTCACCACCACTCACCATCAATCACCATCAATCACCATCAATCACCATCAGCCATCACCAATCAACATCAGTCAGTCACCATCAATCACCATCAGTCATCATCAATCACCACCAGTCACCATCAATCACAATCAATCACCCTCAGTCACCATCATTAGTCATCATCAATCACCACCAGTCATCAATCACCACCAGTCATCATCAATCACCACCAGTCATCATCAATCACCACCAGTCATCATCAATCACCACCAGTCATCATCAATCACCACCAGTCATCATCAATCACCATTAGTCATCACCAATCACCATCAGTCATCACCAATCAACATCAGTCAGTCACCATCAATCACCATCAATCACCATCAATCACCATCAATCACCATCAATCACCACCAGTCACCATCAGTCACCATCATCAGTCATCATCAATCACCACCAGTCATCATCAATCACCACCAGTCATCATCAATCACCACCAGTCATCATCAGTCATCATCAGTCATCATCAATCACCATCAATCACCATCAATCACCATCAGTCACCACCAATCACCATCAATCACCATCAGTCATCATCATTAATCATTATCAGTCAACATCAATCATCAGTCAGCACCAATCATCAACATTAGTCGTCAACAATCACTGTCAATCAGTTTTCCATACTGGCATGGGTTCGGCAGTTCTGCAGGATCTGGGTTGTATGATGCTGCCCTGGCAGTGGTGAGGTTGTCGCATAAACTGCAAGATTGAAACAAATGTCTGATGAGAGAATTTGGTGAACAGAAACTAAAAGAAGCCCAATGAGTGTGTTCCTGTATATATATATATATATATATATATATATATATATATATATATATATATATATATATATATACTGCAATCTGAATCACAACTTCCCACAACACAGCATCTTTAACTGCCATCAGTCATACGAATTATATCACAACTGCAACCTACATTACAACTTCAAACATACAATTACAACTTCAATTACGACTTCAAACATGCAATTGCCCTACAGGGGCAACGATCCAAAGCATAGGTGAGCTGGCGGAATTGTTAGCAAGTCGGACAAAAATTCTTAGTGGTATTTTTTGTAATATTTTTACGTTCTGAGTTCAAATCTCACCGAGGTCAGCTTGATGTTTCATTCTTTTAGGGTCGATGAAATAAAGTACTTGTAAAATACATTGGTCAAGGTAATGGCCTTATCCTCTCTCCACAAAATTATTGGCCTTGATCCATGTAGGGGAGCGACGTCCCGTTCAGGGGAAACTTTTGATCTCGTCACTTATACACCATGGAAATCGAGTCATCAGACTTTTGAATCCTAAGAGTCGAAAAAATGCAAATCTAAGAAAAAAACCCAAAAAAACAAACGATGGTCTGAAGCAAGGGTTCTCAACCATTTGTTATCTATAAACCCCTTTGATTACTATTTTATTTTGGTAAACCCCAGTAGCCATTCGATGTCTAAAAGCTAGTTTCATAGAGACTTCTTTCAAAATTCCTATATTGATTTTCACACCTTAACTTGTGTAGATTGAACTAAGTAAAATGTTAGAGAAAGAAACCCGGCTGCTCCTTGCATACCAATACATAAAATCTAAGTAAAACTTTTTCAGGGGCCCCTAACATGCTATTCTGAATCCCCAATTTCTATTTTGTTATGTAGACGCCCCCAAAATCTTCTACGGACTCTCAAGGATCATATAGACCCCGGTTGATCACCACTGATCTAAGGGAACAATTATTAGGTACCAACGCTGTTCGAAGAGCAGTTGCTCCTTAAATTTACAAAGGAGCTTCTACGTCTTGAAACGAACTGGTTTGAATCGCCATCACAGCCGATTGGTTTGGCAAATGCACTCTGCGTGTTAGCAATACTTTATATGCCAGGGCGGCGAGCTGGCAGAATTGTTAGTAAACCGAGTGAAATGCTTAGCGGTATTTCGTCTGTCTTTACGTTCTGAGTTCAAATTCCGCTGAGGTAGCCTTTTGCCTTTCATCCTTTCGGGGTCGATAAATTAAGTACCGGTTGTGTACTGGGGTCGAGCTAATCGACCGGCCCCCTCCCCCAAAATTTCGGGCCTTGTGCCTAGAGTAGAAAAGAGTCGTTAGCACGCAGGGTGAAATGCTTAGCGGCATTTCGTCTGTCTGTATTTCGTTCTGAGTTCAAATTCCGCCGAGGTCAACTTAGCCTTTCATCCTTTCGGGGTCGATTAAACAAGTATCAGTTACGCACTGGTGTCGATGTAATCGACTTAATCCCTTCGTCTGTCCTTGTTTGTCCCCTCTTTCTTTAGCCCCTCCCCTCCTGTGGGCAATAAAGAAATAAATACTTTATATGCCAGTGTGCTGTTCACTAGGTAAACACAAAAACAAAAAAAAATTACTTGTTAGCAATTTTAATGGAGAAAAAAAGTTGGGCAACTAAGAAAAGAGTGGAGCTAACATTCGTGGAAGTTAACAATAAAGCAATTAACAAGTTTCTCGTCTTCTCAACGATGGCGATTTCAGTCATTTGGTGCGTGGTTCTAATTTGATTTTAAATTGGCGATAATGGTACTTAAAAAGTTCCAAAGCAGTTTAGTCTTGATTAAATTTAAAAGTTATTTACAACTTATAAGTACTTTTCATTTAGCAAAGAATTTGCTTCTAGAACTTTTTACGAGTGTAAGTATGTGTGAGTGTGTGTGTGTGTGTGTGTGTGTGTGTGTGCGTGCGTGTGAGTGTGTATGTATGTATTTATGTATGTATGTATTTATGTATGTATGTATTTATGTATGTATGTATGTACGTGTGATGTGTATGTGTGTGTACTTCGTTAGCGTGTAGAACGTGTAGTTTGCACAGACGTCCTGAGTTTGATACTGCCGAGACATACATACGTACATACATACGTACATACATACGTACATACATACGTATATAAATAAATATATATATATATATATATATATATATATATATATATATATATATATATATATATGCATGTAATGATATATGTCCGTATATTCGTATATATAAAAATACATATGTATACATATATGTAAATATATATGTATACGATACATATGTATATATATCTATGGACATTTATATATATATCTATCTATCTGTATATACTCTTACATAAACGTGCGCACTCTTTCTCTCTCTACACACATATACATATAAATTAAATTAATAAAATAATATAAATATATATAAATCAATTTTTTTTTTGCTAGTTTATTTTGTCTCTTTGCCTTCTCTCCTGGTGCTGTATGAACATTTAATGTGGTTCTAGAGTCAAGTTTTGACTGCTATTTCCAGCATGGTGGCATCTCTTAGATACCCTTAATTATAATTTTAATAATAATTATTACCTTTGAGGGTTTTGTTCCCATGCTGGCCACCTGATAGGAACGGTATTTTAAATAACGATTTTATCCTTATTTATATACAAACACACACACACACACACACACACACACACACACACACACACACACACACACACACATATGTGTATATACATACACACACATATATATATGTATAAGGAGCGGAGAGTCTATGTACGCAATACATGCACAGCAGGCTTTACTATTTTTCCACGATGAATAATTTTTGTGTAATATATAACTGATTATTGATAATTTTCTCTAGATTCATACTTGTCATATTTACTTTTATTTCGCATTCCTTCATTTCTTAGCATAAATAGTAAACAATCGATATTATTTAACAAATGTAAATAGTGAAAGCTCCTGTTTGTTTTGCGAGAAAAGAAGGAAAAGCTGCCAATTAATAGCTTTCTTGGTCTTTTGAGGAGGGATCGTCAACAAGAAAGACAAAACAAACGAGTGAGTGGTCAACAGAGAAAAAGGCGAATTTTTCTGCTTGCTTTTTGTCATAGTCAGTAAGAGCAATGGTATTAGTCTCTTCGTATTCTATCATTCTGTTCGAGAATGGAGCGTTAAAATTTGAAACCAACGCATTTGTTTCGTCTAGCATTGTACAACTTTGTTATTAGAGCTCATTCGGAAAACGAGCGTTATAACACGGTTTCAGGTAGCCTAATCATTACTTCAGTGAAAATGTGTGAACACAAACAATAAAACCGCTGATAAAATTGCAGCAAAGAACTGAATGGTTGATTATATAAGACACTGCTAAGAAAAAAACAAACAAACAAACAAAAAAAAAACCAAAATCCCAATTTCAAACTTACCGTTTCCAACAAGTAATGCATTTTAGACCGACTTCTTATACACAGTTCATTATAGATACTTTGGCTTCTGTTCTACATTTAACTTTCTTGGAACTTCTACATTCGAATGATGCTAAATTTAATTTTAACACATGAAAGAAACTCGATCAGGTCTTAATTGTTAAAACTATCTCGATTTTACAACCACTGTAGACTCTCTATGATGTCCTAATTAAGATCTTCCTACACAGTATTAATATCACTTTAGGCTAGGTCTACGAAATCCGTCGGGACCATTAGCATCGTGACGACAGCTCAGCGAAAAGTCAAAAAGAGAATTGAAAGCAAAAGCGAAAGAAGTCTCCCTTTTCTTTGATCGATAAAAACTAATTTATCGAAAGCCTTCAATTAATGCCCTTTACTAGGTTCTTCAGAATCTGTCGATTAATCTCCTTTCGCTTTAGCGAGATACATATACCGAAGCCATTACTTCCAGTCTAAGCACGCATATATACACACCCTCTTCTCTCCTCCACGCTCGTTATCTATCTATCTATCTATCTATCTATCTATCTATCTATCTATCTATCTATCTATCTATCTTCTTTGTCTATCTATCTATCTATCTTCTTTGTCTATCTATCTATCTATCTATCTATCTATCTATCTTCTTTGTCTATCTATCCTCTTTGTCTATCTATCTATCTATCTATCTATCTATCTATCTATCTATCTATCTATCTATCTATCTATCTATCTATCTTCTTTGTCTATCTATCTATCTATCTATCTATCTATCTATCTATCTATCTATCTATCTATCTATCTATCTATCTATCTAATTATTTATTTCACACACATAGTAATACTTGTCTCTGTCAATTCTCCATTTGCATATGGCGGCGAGCTGGCAGAAACGTTAGCATGCCGGGCGAAATGCTTAGCAGTATTTCGTCTGCCGTTACGTTCTGAGTTCAAATTCCGCCGATGTCGACTTTGCCTTTCATCCTTTCGGGGTCGATAAACTAAGTACCAGTTATACGACCTCCACCACTATTAACACCACAACCACACCACCACCACCACCAATGCTACAAGCAGCAATAGCAGCAGCACCACGACGACGACGACGACCACCACCACTAGCAGCAGCAGCAGCACCACCACCACCACCACCACCATCACCAAATTATTTAGTTACAGTTTTGGCACCGAAATACGGAAGCAGACTCTGCAAATGTCAGGTGTGGATCATATTGGTCTTGAAACATTGATACATGGCCACCCCCACTGTGGGAGGCGGTTAAGCCTCAATGCCCAACTGCTACTTATTGACCCCGAAAGAGATGATAAGTAACGTCCACCTCGGCGGATGGTGAATTCAGAACGTAAGGACGGACGAAAATGCCACTAAGCATTTTGTCCGGCATGCTAACGATTCCGTCAGCTCGACGCCTGAGGTGTGAATCATATTAAACTTACCTATGGCTTCAAAAGAATATATTTGATTAACTTGCTTGAAACAAATTCGATCGAACATTATTGCAAACGGTTTAATAAGAATTCTGAATGCTTCATTACCGTTATATTCCCGGCAGAATGACGTTCTGTAGGAATACGGACAAAGAACTACAGAATACGAACTACCAGAGTACAGATTATAGAGCTAAGCTCCAGGATAATCTTGGATACATTCACAAACCACAAATCAGCGGTGATTGAAAGGAAATGGAACATTGTAAATGTAAGAGGATGCCAATAGATTCCGTCTGGAAATTCCAGGTAATTAATATTTGGCATATTATATGCAGAAAATAAAGCAGCATTTATAATATATGAGATATAACGAACAAAATTCACCCATACGTAAACGCGTACGAATTTAAATGCAATATTAATTTGACGTGCATACCTGCAAACACAGAAAAGTATACATATAGAAATACACACACACACACACACACACACACACACACACACACACACACACACACACACACACACACAGACACACACACACACACACACACACACAGAGGCACTCGCTGGTATATATGTATACATACGTAATAATCAGGTATACACGCATACGTAGTTTTATATTAATTTTAATAATTCGTAACAATTTGCATAAAGTTTCGGTCTATTAACTCAATCGAAAGAATGTAAAATAGGAATATGTATTTACGGGATGATCAATAGAAAATTCCAGAATTCAAAGAGTGAGTGTGCGTGAGAGAGGGTGAGAAGGAGAAGAAGGAGAAGGAGAAGAAGAAGAAGAAGAGAGAGAAGCAGAGCGAGAGAGCGAGGAAGGGGGGGGGTTAAGAGCTGAAGGTCTTCTTAGCAAAGAATTTTGCTTTCATAGATATCAATTTTGAAAAAGAAAGAAAAAAAATTTAAATTTGGGTGTGGTTAAGAAACTCGCTTTACAACCATGGGGGTTCGTGTTCAGTCCCACTGTGCAACAACTTGGCAAGTGACTTCTATAGCTCCGGGCCGAACGACTTGGGAGAGAATTTGGTAGAGGAAAACTATGTAGAAACCTTTAGCATATAATGTGTTGTGCATACATAATATATATATATATATATATATATATATATATATATATATATATATATATATATATATATATATATATATATATATATATATATATATATATATATACATATATATATATATACATATATATATATATACATATATATATATATATATATATATGTATATGTATATATATATATATATATATATATATATATATATATATATATATATATATATATATATATATATATATATATATATATATATATATATATATATATATATATATATATATCCATATATATATATATATATATATATATATATATATATATATATATATGTATATATATATATATATATATATATATATATATATATATATATATATATATATATATATATATATATATATATATATATATATATATATATATATATATATATATATATATATATATATATACATATATATATATATATATATATATATATATATATATATATATATATATATATGGATATATATATATATATATATATATATATATATATATATATATATATGTATGTCTATATGTATATATTGGGCGGCGAGCTGGCAGAATTGTTACTGCGCCGGGCGAAATGCTTTCGTCTGTCGTTACGTTCTGAATTCAAATTTCGCCGAGGTCGACTTTGCCTTTCATTTTTCGGGGGATCGATTAAATAAGTACCAGTTACGCACTGGGGTCGATGTAATCGACTTAATGCCTTTGTTTGTCCCTTCTATGTTTAGCCACCTGCAGGCAATAAAGATGTATATATATATATATATATATTATTTTGCTTAAAAGAGTTCCAACACTGTCTGTTTTTTATGTTTTATTTATATTCCTGCAGAACTAATGTGGGGTATAGAATATGGAATATACAATATATAATATAATATACAATATATAATATAAAATAAAATAAAAATGGATGGCACCATGAAATAAAGTATTGAATGTAGATGAAATATTGAGTGTTCAATATAAAGGATCAAATATATAAATATATAAATATAAATATATATATATAAAGGCGACTCGAGTTTCAGGGCTATTTCCCTTCGTCATGGCCGGTATGACAGTCTCTTTATATATATATAAACAAAAACAACAGACGAAGACAAATGGTGTAGAAAACAAACAGATGTATTAGTATAACGCTCGGGAATTGAAAAAGTCTTTAACGTTTCGAGCCTACGCTCTTCCACAGAAAGGAACACAGAAAGAAACAAGGAGAGAAAAGAAATTATATATATATATATATATATATATATATAGATAGGTAGATACAGAGGTACATAGCACATACATGTGCGTATGTAGAAAAGGAGAAGTACCTACAAGCAGAAAGGAGTGGACTAAGATTCAAACTGTCATATATTTCTGGTGTATATTGTTGATTCAAATTAATCCAATTTAATATTTCATTCCCCACCCCCATTATGGGAGTTGCCCACTTTTAATTTTACCACGCCCTTTATTAATAATTTCATAATTTTAGTTTAATACTCCTATATGTTCCGAAAGAAAGGTCCACCTCAATCCATATATCTTCCTTATATACCTTTGTCCCTTTAAAAATTCTAAATCCTTTGTGTTTAATTATCTATTTATATTTATGTTTTTTACTCCCCTTATTTATTTTCCATCAATTTTCATTCATATCTCCGTCCTAACACTGAAAATTTAAAGAGTTATTTAAACTTCATTACATTTATATTCAGAATAGTTTTTCTTATTTTCTAATTCGATCTAATTCTAACGTTTTTTTAATTCTTCCTTTTCCCTCACACCACCTTTTCCTGTTCTTTATAAGGTTTTATTAATGTTTTAATTTTAACACGAAAAGACAAAAATACACTTTCACGTTTTAATACTGTAAATCAACGCATAAAACCACTTCATTTTTTTCTGATCTTTCTCTTTATCTTTGGCATAACAACTTCATTTAACTCGCATTTTTAATCATTTATATTACTTTAGCAAAAATCGTAATTAATTGGTATATGCTCGTGGCCAGGTGGTTAGATTGCTGCTCTCACATTCGCAAAATCGTGGTTGATATTCCTGAACCGGGAAGCACGGTGTGTTCCTGAGCAAACCATTTCGTTTTACGTTGCTCTAGAACAGTCATTTGTAAATGAACAACGTTGCGTCAGGATGGCGTCCGGATCAGCGGTAGGGTTGTAATCTTGTTCGCTTATACCCCATGGAGACCGTGTAACCGGCCCTATGATTCCTTCGCACTGGACACGTAATGAACAGAGGTTTCTTTTATTCTTTTACTTGTTTCTGTCATTTGACTGCGGCCATGCTGGAGGACCGCCTTGAAGGGGTTTCAGTCGAACAAATCGGCTCCAGGTTTTATTCTTTGTAAGCCTTATTCTATCGGTATCTTTTGCCGAACCACTAGTGTTACGGGGACGTAAACACACCAACACCGGTTGTCAAGCGGTGATGGACAGGGTGGCAGATGGACGGGGTGGCATATACATATACATACATACATACATATATATATATATATATATATATATATATATATATATATATATATATTTTCACAGGAATTTTCCATGGCCGGATAACTGAAGAGATGTTGGCGTGGGTTCCCCACCATGGCTACCGAATAAGTGTCATATATTTTTACAGATAAATTCCTCTATTTACATAATATTGAGGTCTCTTTCTTTCTTTTGTTGTACTTCCTATCAATATATATATATATATATATATATATATATATATATATATACTCTGTCGGTTGCCATGGCATGTGTTCCATTTGATCCGATCAATGGAATAGCCTGCTCGTGACATTAAGTGGCAAGTGGCTGAGCACTCCACAGACACGTGTACCCTTATCAGGCAGATTCAGCTTGATACAATTTGTCACAAGGTTGACACCTTGGATTGCGCCTACAACTAAATTTTGTCGCCAAGGTGGACTGGAGCAACATGAAGTAAAGTGTCTCGTTCAAGGACACAACGCATCGCCGTGAATCGAACTCCCGAACTTATAATTGTAAGCCGCATACCTTAACCCCGAAGCCACGAGCCTTCCCAACACACACACACACACACACACACACACACACACACACACACACACACACACAAACACACAAACACACAAATACACACACACACACAAACACAAACACTCACACAAACACACACACACAAACACACAAATACACACACACGCGCACACACACACACACACACGCACACACACACACACACACATTTCACCTTTTGAAACGTTGTTTACTTCATATTTTCCTTGATAATTCTTAATTACTTTATATTTTCTTTGATATCTTTGTAACTGGACTCGCTTTTTCTTTACCATTTAACCTAATAACATTATAACCCGATGAATATATAAACGCCATAATACAACAAAAATATTTTCTCAAACATCGCCATAATAATTTTGGCCGTAAAAATTTCCGTTAGATTTCTTATCTCTATATTTTCTTATTGATGAAGGTGAGAGCATTTTCATAACACACCTACCCCGTCCATTAGGTCTCCATTCATTAATTTCTTCCGCAACACATTCTTGTATTTCTTTTTCGTTTTTTTAATATTTTTCCTCTGATCTTTTCCTTTATTTTATTAGATTTGTTCGTATTATATGTTCTTTACAGCTCCTGTTCACGTCTATACAAAACTCAAACACTTTTGCATTTAACTACACATATACATACACCTATCTATCTATCTATCTATCTATCTATCTATCTATCTATCTATCTATCTATCTATCTATCTATCGTATTTCTTTTGTGTTCAGTTATAGTATTCAATATTGTGTATTAATATCGAACAATGTGAATGAGCGCTCAATACCGCATTACTGGCTTAAATCTATTTTTGTATTACGGTTACCATTAGTTTCATGTGAAGAAAGACACCAACAATTAAGGCTGGATAATTGTTGATGTCTTACTTAACATGAAACCAACGGTAACCGTAATACACAAATAAAGTATATATATATATATATATATAATTCAAATAAGAAGCGTAGAAATTTTGATCGATACCCTGAACTGCATATATATATATATATATATATATATATATATATATATATATATATAAACTTCGAATAACTATCGCCAGCTACTTGAAATTTTATCATAGTAATATCTTTCTCCTTATATATGTCTGTATGTCTTTGGAACCTGTCACGCTTCGAAGCTTCATCTTCATTATATTTCTCTATCTCTTATTTACTGACTCTTATGATTAGGTTCTCTTTCTCCCTCTTCTTTCTCATTCTCTCTCTCTCTCTTTCTACCAGTCTAAATCTCTCCCTCCCTCCCATTCCTTTGTTATTAGTTCCCATCTTACTCTCTATATACATATTTATCTTTCAAGTTTTTGTATTCAAATATATCACCTTGAATTGAAAACTACGAGCGGAAAACTTCTTAATGAAATAATTAAATTTTATTCGTAAAAGCGTGCGCGAAGCATTGTAAAATTTTGAATTGAAAAGAATAAAAAGGAAAAGAAGTTCTTTGCAATGCATATTAAAAAAAAAAAAAAAAAAGAAATACAAGCATTTAATCTATTTCACATTAAAATTTCGTGTATGATAAATTCACTCTTAACAAAAAATGAAAAGACAGAAACGAAATGATAATTGCTAATTTGAAACCACATTCAAATTCATAACAAGCCATTTTTTTTAGGAGGATGTTGTATCACCAAACACACTCCAATCTTCAATCTTTGTGAATCAAATGTTAGAAATGTCCCTCCTACCATTTATGTTCGTTTGAGGGTAGCAGTAGAAGTAGAGCAGTAATTGTGAATTTTGTTTTCCGAATCAATTCTTTACGCACATGTGTATTAAAATGTCACAGCTAAGTTTATTTAGTTGTCTTTTTTTTTTTGTGTCTCGTAAACACAGCAACTTTTCTGCTGAATTTGAAGACAGTATCTATTCTGCTATAAAATTCAGTTTCTAGCTCTTCTCTTTTTGAACATGAGTTTTTATATTCAAAATATTAATGTGAAATAGATTAACTGCTTATTTTATTAATACAACAATACATCATTACATGATTTCCTATATTATATTAGTATGTATGTATACCTTCATATATAAACATAATAAACGCATATATACATAGTAACACACACACACACACATATATATGTATATATATATATATGTATATATTTATATATATATATAAATATAAATGCATACATAAATATAAATGTATAAATATATATATATAGACACAGACGTGTGCGCACACAGACATATGTACGCACATACATACATATTTAATTTTCTAATTTTTATTTTTTGTTTTAATTGAGAATAAAGTCTAAGAATTTTTAATATAATACTAGTTCAAAATTTTGGCACACGGCCAGCATGTGAGGGGGAGGGTGCAACTCGATTACATCGATCCCAATATTTACCTGGTTCTTAATTTACCGACACAGAAAGGATGAAAGGCGGTGAGCTGGCAGAACCGTTAGCACGCCGGGCGAAATGCTTAGCGGTATTTCGTCTGCCACTGCGTTCTGAGTTCAAATTCCTCCGAGGTCGACTTTGCCTTTCATCCTTTCGGGGTCGACTAAATAAGTACCAGTTACGTACTGGAGTCGATATAATTGACTTAATCCGTTTGTCTGTCCTTGTTTGTTCCCTCTGTGTGTAGCCCCTTGTGGGCAGTAAAGAAATAAGAAAGGATGAAAGGCAAAGTCTACCCTGGCGCGATTTGAACTCAGAACATGAAGTCGGACGAAATGCCGCTGAGCATTTTTTCCGGCGCGATAACAATTCTCCCAGCTCGTCGCCTTAGCTCTGATTATAATATTAGAAACATGAACTGGAATTATCTTCTGATAATAACCTTGCTACGAAAGCGTTAATATAACCTCTATAACAACACTTATTGGAGTTCAATTCTTAGCACATGGCACAATAATTGATGTAGATGCTACTTTAATTTGATGTTAGTGTCCCTTAACGCTGCCCTCAGAGTTTCTATCATTGAATAAATGAAGCCTCGCCCACTTTCCAAGTCAGTTCTGTATTGGTTGTAATATAACGCAATAATTTCAAGTTTAATGTCTGACACAGGATTACTTTCCATAGCGTTGTGTCTTTTTCCTCTGAGCATGGTTATGTTCGAAGGCGGTTGCAATATTTCACTTTCAAAACACGTGGTAACTTTGCAAATAAATGTGAAGCATTTGCATCTGCTCTGGTGACTAACCGAAAATTAAGATGTAAATACGTATGTAGCAAACGCTTTCGGCTCAGCTGGTCAAATGCAGTTATTTTCAAAATGCAGTAATCAAATTGTATACTGCAGTGCATTAGCATGCATTAAAGTAAAACTTCTCAAAATGACACGCAACGATATAAATGAAAAATTTCGTCTCCATTTTCGTTTCCAAATAAAGTTTGCGGCTATATATATATATTTTTCATAGCTTTGTTATTAGATTTAAAACGTATAAAATCAGCCTTATTTTAGTAAATATGAAAGACAAAGTCGACCTCAACGGAATCTTGAACTCAGAATGTAAAGCCGGAATCAGAAATATATAATAATAACAATTATTTATAAAGCTAATTTAGCTCTAAGTATGGAATCGATTCGAATAATAAAAGAGAAAGAAAACGACGTCTCTTCAACGGTGACCTTTGCTTCAACTTCACCTCCAGTGAAGTTACACAATGAAGAGGAACTGAAACTCAATATTCATTAGAAGCTGTCTCATATCAAAGAAAGACAAAAGAAATGAAAGAGCGAGAGCGTAGAAGTGCGAGTCTGGCCTCTCCAGACATTCTCTAACAGCCGTCTAATAGTTTTATTTGTTTCATCACTGCATTGTGTATTTTTTCCCTTTCTTTTCTCTTCTCTTTCTTTTCCAGTCAGAACAAAAAAAGAAAGGAATAGCTAATACGTCTCCATTATTAAGTCTACAACACTTGGTCAAAAACTGACAGACAACTGACACGTTATTATATAGCGAAACAGTAACATCTGTGTCAGCGACCAGATATGTAAAATGAACGATGCTGATAAGGGCAAGCGTTAGTAAACACCATCATGTCCCAAAGTAGTCAATTAGAGTTGTCTGTTCTTAGAGAGAAGCTGCATTCAGAAGAAAGAAAAAAACAACAAAAAGAAATCGAAAGAAAAAAAAGAAACCCCCACAGCCTCTGTCTAGCCGCTGTATCTTGATTTGGTAGACAACTGATGTTTCCACAACACATAGTTCTAACCTGTTGAGAACTTGCATTCACAACAACAACAACAACTACAACAATAACGGTTTCAAATTTTGACACAAGGCCAGAATTTTCAGGGAGAGGTTTGATTGATTAATTCGATGCCAGTGTACAAATGCTAGTCGTTTTATCGATCAAGAAAGGATGAAAGGTAATGTCGGGTTACAAGTTTGTTTATTCCGGTAACATAAAGGTCTGGGAGTTTTGGAGCTGATGAAATCTTTGAACGGACTTTCAGCATCGGTTTGATTTTTGAACTCCTTCTCTCCCAGGAAACCAACAAAGTGCTTGAAGAAGTGGTAGTCGGTAGGAGAAAGGTGTAGGGAATAAGCTGAGTGGGGAAGAACTTCGTAGCCAAGTTCCCTCAACTTCTGAAGCATCATTAGTGAAACGTGTGGTCGAGCATTATCATGAAGAATGACCAGCCCTCTTTTGTTGACCGGTGTGGGACGGAGGAATAGCAGTTTTTCATTTTGGCAATTTCATGGCAATATGTTTCTGCAGTATTGGTTTGTCCGGGTTTTAAGAAGTTATAGTGGATAAGTTCACCAATACAACACCAAACAGTCACTGTAACCTTCTTTTTGAAGAGGTCGAGTTTAGGAAAGGTTTTTGGTGCTTCATTTTAGTCGAACCACTGCGAAAAACATTTTTTATTATTGTACAAATAATGGATCGGTCTGGTTACGGAGAAGAAACAATGTGCAAATTTCCTATCTGCGCATTTTCTGATTTTCGTTAAAATCGTGTGGTACACACATACATACACATCCATTTGTTGATTTTGCTGAAATTCATATGAAAGAGTCTTGAATCTACATTCGAAACTGGCTCTTTCTCTATTGGCAAGAAATGTAGAAATAAACTAAATAATAACATACATACATACACTTACATATATACACACATACATGCGTACAAACATACATATAAACTACGTTCATACATATATATATATATATATATATATATATACAGACATACAAGGCATACATACATACATGAATACATATACACACATATGTGCGGGCGAACGGCGCAGTGATGTGTTCAAAGAACACTCTGATTAGTTCATTAAAATTATTTGATATCCTTCAAACGATGTCGCGGTTTGTAACATATATCAAAATGGAGAAATCTCATTAGTTCACATTCTGAAAATTTATTCATGTATTCTTCACTTTATATCAGAAATATGATTAATGACTTTACGTAATAAATTTTATATACATAAGAATTCGTTGTTGATAAGTATTTTGCTTCGATGTTGAAAACAGCCAGATTAGTAAATTGTAAAGAATGCTATTTAAATCGATGACATCTAAATAAGATTTTCTCTGTTAAATTTACAATATATGATTATGGAAGTTAACATATATGAAATCCTAAACTAATAACAATCAATTCAATTATCAACAGCCTTTCATATATAAGTAGCTTTTCGATATTATATCATCTTGATCAGTATGTACATATATTTGTATATTTGCGTGTACTGATCAGTATTTAGGCTCGTGATCATGTATCTATTCGGCTGTCTGTTTTCACTGCCTGTCACTCTAATATGCAGCAATTCATTATACACACATATACATGCTTGTAAGAGTAAACTATTATCACATACATGTAGATAATACTATTATACTTATATACTTACAATGAGAAATTTGTATGCAGTCTAGATTTTTATTTATATCTATCATCGTAAGCGGCATTGGGCTACGTAACAACACAGTTCAACAAAAGACTAGAAATACAGTTTCTGTAAGAAAGTACAAAGTAAACTCATTTGCATTCTTCAAATAAGTGGGGTAGTTACAATGTGATTTTGCGCAACTCGGGACCCTACCTTATACAGGCTTATACAGCAGCCCCAAAAGTTGTGCTCCGATAAAAGATAAAATTGAGGTAGAAATAATAAAAATGTTGAGAACAAAAGAACAAAATCAATAAAACAACTTCATATCTAGTATTTATACAAGTTTAAACAGGTTTCAAAATGTTAACCAGTTTTAAATATACGTAAAAACAATCATACCTTCTAAAATTGTAAAAAAATAAACGCTGAAAAGTTCTTAAATATAAGAAAAAAAGTAATATTACATATTCAATCAATATTAGATATAACAAATGAATCGATGGATAAAGGTTTACGAATTATAGAAATTTTAATATGGAACATAATTATAATGAGTTATATGTAGGAAAGGATGGACGGTATACTAGAAATAAATGTTTTTCAAGTAGAGGAGAATAATTGGAACAGGCAGAATCTATCTGTCTGTCTGTCTGTCTGTCTGTCTGTCTGTCTGTCTGTCTGTCTGTCTGTCTGTCTGTCTGTCTGTCTATCTATCTATCTATCTATCTATCTATCTATCTATCTATCTATCTATCTATCTATCTATCTACACCCGTGAGTGAAGAAGCTAAATTGTTATTACATATATGCGTGTGAGTGCGTGCGTCTGTGTGTGTGAGTGTTTGTCTGCGTGTCTGCGCGTGTGAATGTATATATATATATATATATCTGTATGTTTCTAATATTCTTAAACTGAAGAAGAAGAAGAGAGAAGAACATGGAAGCCATACAATCGAAGATGAAACCTTAAAATTTAAGATGTAAGCCAGCAAATTTAATAAAGAATTAAGAACTTTTTTCTCGTGGACAAATGAGTGGGAGGTGGCTAAATTTGCTTGCATGGGCAGGAAATGTCTGCAAGAACCACTACACTTTTAGAAAAATGTTAAACTTATTAGGATTACTAAAAATTTTAAATATGAAAAATATTAAAATTATTATAATTTGATGAAACAATAACGAGGGAAGAAAAGGAAGAATAGTAAGAGAAATATGATTCGAAAGTAAAACATAATTTGATTGTAAGGAAATAGATTAAATTATAATATCAAATATACGTACTGTAACGCTGGGGATTAATATAATTTAACGGATGAAAGCGGATTTAAAAATATAGAGTGTAAGTACGAATTCGGGGGATTTAGTAAGAATAAGTTTCAGCTTTAAATTATATATTCAGAAATGTTCAATGCTGGAGTAAATGAAGGAAAAGAAATGATTGGATATAATTTGGAGCTGATTTGGATTGGGAAATGTTTCTCTAAGAATTGAATGAAAAGTCAAGAAAAGAAGTCATACAGAACTTAGTAAACACATCAATAGAGCTCTAGACAAAATGGTTTATCGTACTTAGTTCCGTCACTGCATCTTTTGAGTTCAACTTCGGCTAGGGTTGCCGATCCACTTTCCCCATCCTAGGTTTATAAAAACACATCAGTGAATAAAATGCCAGGCAGTTATTGGGGTCGATGTAGTCGATTTACCCTTCCCTTAAAACTGCGAAACCTTGTGCCAAAATTTGATTTTTTCCTTTGATTTTTTCCTCTTAATTTAATTTGTTTTCTCACATTTACGTTCCATGAATTTTTCTATGGCCTAGATTTTTAATTTTTCATATAATAGCAAAGATTTTTTATGAAAGCAAGGCTTCTTATGAAAGCAAAGATTGTGAATATGTGTGACCTAGAGGTTAGGATATTCGTGGTCCGGGCAGTGCGTCATATCCTTGCGCAACGCACACCATTTCATGTTGCTGAAGTCTATTCAAATCTAATATGTACCAGTCGGAAGGCGGCGAGCTGGCAGAAACGTTAGCACGCCGGTCGACATGCTTAACTCTACTTCGTCTGTCTTTACGTTCTGAGTTCAAATTCCGCTGAGGTCGACTTTGCCTTTCATACTTTTGGGGTCGATAAATTAAGTACCAGTTGCCTCCTCGGGTCGATCTAATCGACTAGCCCTGCCCCAAATTTCGCGCCTTGTGCCTAGAGTAGAAAAGAATATGTACCAGTCGGGTGCTCGTGTAGTCTTTCCTCGCATCCTCGATGTTCCTTTTGGTCGGCCGATGGGGTGTCTGCTCTCGACTACATAGAAACCTAAAACAATTAGCAAAGTATGGTAAATGTTACCCCACTCTTGTTTACGAGTGACCACTGCATCTTTAAGAATACGACACATGAAGGGTTCAGTTGTAGTCAGTGGTCTTTGTACATTTTTGCTACCAATAAAATATCTAATTTTATTTAATCGAAAAAGTTTAAATATTTGCACAACCACTTACTACTAAGCTAATTTTAAATCATTTCAAAATTTTGTTCTATCTATATCATTTCTTTTATTTCTGTTTGGTGAATATCCAATAATTTTCTATCGTATAAATACCTAATTTTCTCATAATTATAAACTTCCCATTTTATCTCTTAAAATGCTATCTAAAATAGCATTTTTTCTGCCATCAAATTATAGCTTTATTTTTGAATTGTAACCATATTTAACTTCTTTACTCAGTAAACAGTTCATATAAGCCCCGCCCTTAGTATCTTATTTAAACCTTGGGATATACACACATACATGCATACACATATGTATATACATACATATGCACATACACACATATATACATGCACACACACACACGCACACACACACACACATATATATACATAAACACACATACGCGCATACACACAAACACACACACATACTCAACGCCCAACACACTTACACTCAGAAAATAAAGATAAAATTGCATAGCTTACGTAAAGTAATTTATATCCCTTTAAGCTGTATTAAATAAGCAAAACAAATATTTTAACATTTAGTTCGCGTATTTTCTAATTGTTTTTCAGTCTGAGATATTGAAGAAGAAAAAGTAGTTTGCTTTTTAAATCTTACAAAACCCCGTTATAATGTTTCTTTCTGTATAATAGTGTCTATTTTATCATATCACTTTATTCACAGTGATTAATTAACTGTTAAAGAGCGGCTTTTATTACTGTGTTGATAAAAAGGCTTTGCTATTTCGCTGATGCTCTGTAGCAGTTATAAATTGGAAATTTTGTAAATCAAGTAGATTCACTTTGACATATATTACCATATGTCCAGTAATGGAAATTTCTTGTACTCTTGTAATTGATTTACTGTTCGTTTATCGCCATTCTTTTGCGTGCTGACAATGTTGTCTGTCCTATGTTGGTTTCCAAGCTTCCGCATACTGCCACACAACCTAGGTTCTTCGAGCTTCAAATAAAGCCCCCCTGATTTACTTTAAAGCGTTGTCCGTCTTTAAACTTGAGCGCTGAGCCTTCATTGAAACAAAAAGCTGTAGCACATTTTCGTCTTACGTAGCTTGTAACAGTGGAGTTGGAAACTTGTTTATGAACTTTTCAATACTAAGCATATATTAGGTTGCTTTTGATATCTTATTCATTTTCTAAAACGTACTTCATATAACATGGGCAAAATTTAAAGCCAAATATAGCAAAATATAGCCAAATATTTCGGCGTTTCTTGCTTTAAACGTTAACACAAGGTAAAACCTTGCTGTCAGTTTTACGTTTAACTTTGCCTACGTGCTGAATATCTCCAAGAATTGCTCTTTGAGTAAGAATGTTCTTACAATTTGTGATCTCATTCTGTAGGTTTTGATACTATGGAAATTCTTTTTGCTAGGGTGGCATGTTCTTTCATGTGTGTTTAGGAAGGCAAAATGGGGAAAAATATAGAGCTTTAAATTTGGGAGTTTATGGCAAATATATGTTTGTATCTTCTTATCTGTTTACATAATTAAAACACCTAAAACGGTACTTCCTTCTTGTTGAATTCCATTGTGGATTTAACATTAGATTTATTACAAACATCCAGCCACAAAATGAAACAGGCAACCAGATATCTTATTAAATTTTTTTAAAGTATGATGTAAAATGCATTTCGAAATATTTGTAAATATACATCATGAATTTCTTCTCATGGTAATAATCACTAAGTTGGCGTATGTGTGGACTACTTTAGTTCCCCTGTCAACCTCTGATAGTTGTCGGTTCGTTGTGTCATCAAATATGAAGAAATGTTGACGTTACACGATTCTAGGACAAGCAACAATAAAGGTTTTAAGTGTGTTCTGATGACTCAAATTGATATGTATTAAGCCAATACTTAATCACATTGCTTCCATATTCATGACGGATAATAATAAAAATCAAGGGAAACAATAATTTCATTGTAGTTTACTATCTTTAGGAAGTGTTTAAGTACATGTAGATCGTCTATAATTTTTTGTATGTTTCTAATAGAATCTCAATAAGTTGTCCAAAAAATTACTTAGCATGTATATTTTGAATGCAGGATTTAATTCCAAATCCCCAACTGATAGTATTTCAATACAGTTTGTTTTTGAGCTTTTATAGGCGTCAACTTTATTTTGTGCGTTTAGGGTAGGCCACAGAAATTGTTAATTTAGCATCTTGAGTTGATTATATAATCAAATTCTTTGGTGGCCAAACATTTGCAGTTCATATTCAATAATCTCATTAGATTTTCACTATTTTTAGTTGTTTAGGGTCGTTTGTTTTTTGCTAGAAATTATTATTTCTTAATATTTTAAGCGTAACTTCTTTATAACAATCTGTATCCATGATAACAGCTGCACTACCTTTACTGGCTTCCCTAATTTTCATTTTAATGTTTTTCCTTTCGAGATCATTTAGATGTTTCTATTCTTGTTTAAAGAAATTCGATTTTATGTTCCTATTTTCAGTCATTTCAATGAGAAAATTCATAATGTGTTCACAGTTAGAGCCAATTGCTTAATTCCTTCTTTTCTTTGGACAAAAATAACTTTTAATTATAGCTAGTGACTCATTATCATTATCACCACCTTTTCTAAAAATAGGCTCAGCTAGCATAGGATTTCCACAGTATTTTGTTACGTAATTTTTTCGTCTAATGGAAGTTAGAATTGTAGGAAGTAGCTGCAAACTTCAGATCTCCCCCAACCGCCACTAAATATGTTCACTTGATTATCGGCTAATGTTCTGATTGATAATAACCTTTTATCTGATTTTGCGCATATCTGAGCTCGATCGAGAAAACGATCCTTATTGCCTTGTTAGCTTGGCCTAAAACACAAATCTTATTGCATTTATTATCTTTGGTCTTAATTGTCATGTTTTGGGTTGACGTCTTAGTTGTCATGTGTTAGGTTGACGATCTATGACACACTGTATTTCAAATAATGTTACTTTGTCTAAAGAAATTCCTAATGTAGTTGCTCATCCTTGTTATATTTCTTCTGAATTTCAGAATAATTTCATCTGGAAAGTTTTTTGCATCTTCCAGAAGATTAAGTTCGTTGGCAAAATAGTTTGTCTGCATTATAATTGCTTAATTCCTTCTTTTCTTTGGACAAGGCGAGCTCAGTGTGGACGGAAACCACACGTCGAGCAAAAGGGCAAAAGCTCGCTCGATCTGTCTGTTATATATACTTGTTACTCCTGGTGTCTTTGTTACATATTTGTCTGAATGTTTTTATCCTACTATAATAGGAATTGTTTCTGTCTTTGGGCTCCACATTCGAGTTACCTCTATTTCCAGATCTTCGCATTTTGAAAGTTTCTCCGCTTCTTTGAGAAAAATATTATCATCCGTTTGTATTGATACATCGATTAGAAAGCATTTTTTCTTGGTCATCTCTGACGACTATATCCGGTCTACTACTACTAACCTTAATTTCTCTGTGTCCATTGGTGCAATATTATTATTATTATTATTATTATTATTATTGTTGTTGTTGTTGTTGTTGTTGTTGTTATTATTATTATTATTATTATTATTATTATTGTTATTATTATTATTATTATTATTATTATATATATATGCGTTCAATACACACACAGACACACACACACACACACACACACACACACACACACACACATAAAGCATAAAGCATAAAGCATAAAGCATAAATCATAAACACATCATGAATAGGATTAAACAGATTTATTTAATCAAAATATTTAATCCATTATTTTCTTTTGTTAACGTAATGTTAAATTAGATATTCTTGTTTGAAAAGAAATCTTTTGTTTTTCAAGATTATGAACTGCACCAAATCACAACTACGACTTCTTCAAGAATCTTTATTATGCTTAATGAGTTCTAAGCGTTGGAAAATGTAATTTGTTGGGAAGATGCTGTTGGATTAAGACGGATGTGCAAAATTTCATAAGAAACTTCCGATTTTGGAGAGGTATATGTTAGGCGAAATTGACCTTGCTTCCCAACTAATGGTTCCAATATCACTCACACACCGTGGCAACTAGGGCAAGTGTCATTTTATACGGCCCAGGGCTGACCAAAGTGCTG